>NC_137864.1:28261122-28308622 GCF_963924005.1 Protomyctophum bolini
GGGAATGTCTAAAGGGGACAGTGTGGGGTGTCAATGGACTCTGTTCTTTTGGGAATGTCTAAAGGGGACAGTGTGGGGTGTCAATGGACTCTGTTCTTTTGGGAATGTCTAAAGGGGACAGTGTGGGGTGTCAATGGACTCTGTTCGCAGCTGTTGACTCTCTGGGGCACGCACACTTATATTTTTTGGAATATCTCTGAAGGGGGCATTATTGGACTACAATGGCCGCCATGCCCATTTACAGTTATTTTTTTCTTTTTTAATGAAAATGATACAAGTCTACAATTTTCGCAGAGAGTAAATCAAATCACCTGGGGTGAAAACACTGCCTTCACCATCATCTCTTGTTCAACATCTCCCCATGACAAATCAGATCATACCAGATCTTTGCTCTTGGATCAAACTGGGTTCAGAGGTGTCACATGACCTGTGTCCAATAAGCCTATTTTATCTGTATTTTGCCACCGCCACTCTGCTCTAATGCAATATGTAGTTAGAACATACACAGTGCTGTAGTCCCCCAAGACGACCAGTTCCTAGGAGCTGGGGGGCGGTCATATATCGATGTGTTTTCCCATGTATTCCTTCTAAGATGACACTGACATCACCACTGCAAACAACCTCTGCAGGGACCTATCATAACAGCCTCTTCCTCTAATCTAATCTCTCAGAACTCTAACGCCGAGAGACCGGCCCACAACATGCACGATATATATTCCTGATATACACCCAATGGCTCCATTTGTTCTATACAGCTGATCAGATGTGTCACCCATAATAACACAAAACTCAGCTGGATATATATTATATAACCCCAAATAAATAAATAAACTACAGTTCTACAGTGTACTTGGTCCGTTCCTTTTTCCCTCTCATGTCCCTTTCATTAATTTTACAGCACAAATATCTTCACCGAACAACATTTTGTGAGCTTGGTCTCATCTGCTATTTTCTGCTATATTGTTGCCCCAGAATAGGGATGCTATAGTTTTCTACGTGATTAAACAATTGTCTCTCATCAAACAAGTTGCTGTGAGACAGTACAGTACAGTCTTCGGGGCTACAGTAAGTGAGTGATTATGCGCAGAATCAGTCCCCTGTGTTTTGTCGTCGGAACGGCCCTCTGAGATGAGCAGCTGAGCCCATCGAGAAGGGAGCGAGCCAATGAGGGAGTGGAATAGAAGGAGGGCGGCGGAGAGGGGGATGGGTGGGGGGCTAACAGTAAAGAGAGAGAAAACACACAGTGACATTATGGAGAATCAAAGACAACTGTGTTCCCATAGCGTCTCCAGAGAGCGCAGGCGGTCGGCAGCCCTGCGGTTGTTGGCCCGCCGACGCTGGTCCTGCCTGCGCTCTGCAGACAATGCGGATTGACATAAAGTCAAGCTGATAATTAAATTACATGCATTGCAGCAACCCCGAGATACGCCAAATCATTAGCACATGTACAGGGGAGTAGGGGAGTAAATGGGAGAGAGAGAGGGAGAGAGAGAGAGAGAGAGAGAAAGAGAAAGGGGTGTGGGGGGGGTGAGTGAAGTTCGAAGCATTCTGGTCATTGCTATTATATTTCATGGAATAAAGCTTATCAAAGGACAGTTCACCCAAAAAACAACGCTCAAATATTATGTGAGTAATCTCATACATACGCCCCGAATTATAAACCACCTTGCACTACTCATTTGTCCTCAGAGTTAATGAGGGTTAATAGTTTGAATTAGTCCTCCCAGTGATGTCATAGGAGGAGACGTATTCCATATGGTGTTAAACACAGCTCAGTGTAGAGATGAAAACAGATGGGGGGGGGGGATGCATTGGCTTCAAGCCCGCAGTGAAGGCTGACGATTAAGAATATAGTTTTCAGTAATTCACTTCATACTTCGCACAGTGCACATGACTAATGATGCATTATGACCTGTACAGTTTAAACAACGGCGATATCAAACCGCAGATCATTCGGGGGGAGAATCCATTATGTCCTTTGCCTGCATGGGACAACGCCGGTGAGTGAAACACTAATGATGCTGGTGTAAAAGAGGAGAGGAAGAACAAGTGATTCCAGTAAAGCCTCTCTCACCAGCCCTCTTCCTGGAGTGGGTCCCACACAGCCCTGTTCCGAGGGGAGGACTAAAGAGAGAGGAGGGGAAAACATGGAGGGGTTTTTCCAGCGTGCCGTTTGAGCCATCCATTATGACTATAAAGGCTCTCACACCGTCCCTTTGATGCACATCATTGATACGTGCTCCGAGGGCTTGTACAGCATGCATGGGAGCAGTCTATCTCAGTGACAGCTACAGACACAAACATCTGCACACACACACACACACACACACACACACACACACACACACACACACACACACACACAGTCACACACACGACAGATGCATACACATGGGTGGACACAGACACCTGCACAGTCTCAGACATGCTCTGTGCACACACCCACATACACAGTCAGGCAGCAGTTTTAAAAGCTGTCATCTCTTGTGTGGCGGTGGTTATTGGTTACTGCATGTGTCCCTCACACCTCATAGAAGCCAGCATGTCTATATTCATTCACAGCAGTTTAAAGAATGTAAGACTGTCTTTCTCCGTCCGTCCGCCCGTCTTTTTTCTCTACCATTCTCTCTCGCTCTCTCCTCTGTGCTCAGGCCTCGTCCGTCCAGTCCCTGTCCTAATTGAGTCAGCGCTCCTCTGCTGCTGCGGCCCTTATCGCATCACGCCTTCTAATTGACCCTGCACAGCTCCACAAGACAATGCAGCCAGGAGCTTGACAAAAGTTATTAATTTTCACTTTGTCCGAGGCTCTGTCCCAATTAGGTCCCCTGACTGGGGCCGGTGGGGCGGCTAACGTGATTACAGGACATGCTTATTAGTCCGCTGCAGCCGAGAGGAAAGGGGCCCTGAAATGAGAGCACACTCTACCAGGTGATTACTACCAGACAGTAGCATACAGGAGGAGTGCCCCCCCCCCCCCCCCCACACACACACACACACACACACACACTTTCAATTATGTGTTGAAATAGTATGTGACAGTAAAAATCACACCTGTGTGAAGTGAGGGGCGCTCAAGTCTTATCATCATACATCATCTCATTCCGGCCAATCACAATTTGCGTCCTCACCTTCATCTTCAATCTTTGTGTTTACACTCAAAGCTGGCCATTCATTGTCAATGGCATTTAATGTTCATAGGAGGGGCTAGCACCCCTCAGACGTGTATAGTTATAGTTTATATACCGTAAGCACATTGTTGACTAAAAACCTGTAAAATGAATTATATATTTTGGTAACAACAGGCTGGCTGGGCATACACTGACTGATTGCAGACACCAGTGAATTGTTGGTTACTAAACTGCTCCTGTTCAAAAGCATACTGCAGTGAACAGTGAATAGGCTGCTGGGATTCAGACAGTGGTGCTGCTGATAGTAGCCAGAGGGCTGCATGGCTGAGGAGGACAGGAGACAGGAGTCATGCTCGGTAGAGAGGAGGTTCTCTAGGTGCCAAGAGCAATGGCAACACTCCAGCCTGGGTCTCTCAGACTCTGAACTAGTGATCGACTGAAGACAGCTTTTAAGCTGAAGCGACTGGGCCCAATTAAGTATAATGGCCCCAAGTCTATCACAGTTTGGGCTGTGAAGCTCTCAGTCCCACGTTTCTTCAACAGTTTTGTTGTTGTTGTTGCCGGATTCCTGCATTTTAGGATTGGGCTGAGCGCACCATCAGAGTGTAAGTGAAAGAAAATAAGGTACCAAGCTGTAGTGAGAAGAAGGTCTACTGGTGTGTTAATGTTCTTTTTAGAGAAGAGTGGTAAAGAAAAAAAACAGAAACAGAAAAATCTGAACACAGCTTAATCAAGTAATGTAATCTCAATGACAACAGAACACAACATTGTTCTTCACTCTCGTTATGTTGCATCATTAGATATTAAAGGAATGAATACTCATCGAGCATTTGAGCCAAGTTCAATCCCTCAAACCAAATGAGATTATTTTTTTTATATCTGACACTTACAAAGCCACAACAGCAGCAAAAGCAGCATTGTATTTCAAACTCTCCCTTTCAAGTTTGGTTACAGTGCTGTGATGTTCAATCACACAATGTTAAGAGGATTAAAAGCGAAGAGATTTGATGCAAGCTAGTCCAAAGGTGAGAGAGAGAGAGAGAGAGAGAGAGAGAGAGAGAGAGAGAGAGAGAGAGAGAGAGAGAGAGAGAGAGAGATTCCGTAGATGGCAATTTCGATAGCCTGGGTGCAAAAAAAATCCTAACTGTAGTCTATTGCCATAGACCTTGGGGGGTCGTTTTAATGACAGCTCCGAGAGATTGGCTTCACCCGCCACGATTAAAGTTCCCCCAGCTTGCGATCAGAGCCAGAACAATACAAACAGTTAGACCAGGGAACAAAACAAGAGAGGAGACTTGACACAAAAACACCTGCTCACTCAGCAACTCTTTTTGTTGAGCCACAGGCACTGAAGCCCAATCTAAATCCAGAGTCCTGAAGATGGGAGAGTGACAGCGGCCTAGTCTCTCTCTCTCCCTCTCTCTCTGATTAATATTTCATGATAACTTTGGCCTCAAGATGTAGGTCTACTATCATCTTCATACTTATTTGAGTCTTAGATGACTTAGTGCTGAGACTACACAAAACAAGGATTTCAACACCTTTTAAAATGGTCTCTTTCAACTTTGTGTCAGCATCTGTCGTGTTGTTTTTATGGCTGAAGAGTGTCTAGAACAGGGTTTGTTCTTATGGCTGAAGAGTGTCTAGAACAGGGTTTGTCTGTAAGTATGTACAGTATATTGGTATGTCTCCAAGAAAAGTAAACCAATCACCTTTATTTAATCTTTATTTTAATATAATTTTGTATACATTCAATAATTATAACGATTATTACCTATTACCTTACCTAACACACTGTATATGGGAGCGGACAAACCACACTTAGTTTGCTAACTGAACAACACATTGTGTAGTTTTGTTTGCACCTTGCTACTTTATTAGTTTTTCACTATACAGCCATAATCAAACTTTGTACATTTGCACACTGTCACCCACATTAGGAACACCACATTATCATAGGGCTGTATTTTGCGTGTCTTAAGTACCAGGTCTTATTACCTAACTTGAGTAAACTAAAGACCTGGAGGCGTGATCAATGCTCTTTGGCCACTCAGAATAGCCAAATGGCATTGATCGCGCCTCCAGGTCTTTAGTTTACTCAAGTTAGGTAATAAGACCTGGTAGGCTACTTAAGATAAGACACGCAAAATACAGCCCCCTGACTCACAATACTTAGCACAATGTTAGTGCTGATGGCATAAGGATATTTAAATAGTCCTGACGAACTTGGAACTCTGCACTTCTGCTTCTCTCAAACTACAGGTCAGCAGTGTCTTGTTTTGTTTTGTAAATTGCACATTTTTGCTGATTTGTAAATGAAAATTGCTCATTAACACTAGGTAATTATATTTATAAATTATCTAGTGTATAAATATAGTATAAATATAGCTGCATGGCTTCAATGAGAGGTTTCCACTGTATGAGTGCATTGTAGTGAAAACCAGATAATTAAATAAAATAACTTTAGTGGCTTTCTTGTGTATTCTTGTATCACTGCCTCTTGAGTGCTATGCTTCAGATAAACATCTGGAAAAACATGAAAGGCTCGATTGCAGCTAGAAATTAGAACCGTGTAAAAATTGAATTTCTTCCGAGAACAAATCGAGACTTTTCTTGTAGCTTTTGGAGCAAAATCGGAGAGACCCCACCAATTAAAGTCACATTGGGTCCCTTGCTCATCCATCACCAGTCGTTTACTGGCAGAGCTATGAGGGTAAATATTTCTCTTATCAGAGTTTCCTGGCGTGGGTGCCCGCCACACGCTGCAATTTATCATATCCACTTATGGTACAACATAACCAAGCATAATAAACATGACCAACCTTCATCTGATTATTTTCATTTTCTGGAAGAAACACATTTCTTGCATTACTTTTTTCTTTTCTTTTTAAGGAAAAAAGAAAAAAGGGGGGGGGAGGAGTCCTGTGCTGTATTGAGGGGACCGGGAGAGTGGTGAATGGAGTGTCTCTGCTTCATGTCCTGGTCGGGCTCATGTGAAATATGATTAAACGAGTGCAAAATCAAAAGACCTGACCCATGCCTGGGTTCTGATGCTGGTCCCTGTTCTGTGTATGCCATCACCTGCTACTTTGATAGTCTCTCTCTCTCTCTCTCTCTCTCTCTCTCTCTCTCTCTCTCTCTCTCTCTCTCTCTCTCTCTCTCTCTCTCTCTCTCTCCTCTACTCATCTCTCACCTCACTTTCCCCAAAAATAACCCCCCTCTATTTAATTATGAGTTCACTGCTTTTTCATAGCAGTGCTAACCGCACCAAAATTTGCCTATGTGTGTTTGGGTCAATTGGGTGTTCAAGAGGGGCGCTAGCCCCTCAAATGCCTCCCTGGCTTTTCATATTATGTCATATAAGTCTATGGACTTGTTTAGAGTACTTTTAACAAACAGAGTGGCAGCCAGTCTATGGACTTGTATGTTTGTTTACAGCAGTTAAACTAAACAAAATATATTGAAGTACAGCAATACATGGCACCTTGAGGTACTCAAGCGTGTATATTATTTTACGAATATTCCTTAAAAAAAGAAATGGAGCTGGGAACTTCTCCTTTAGTCCACCCATTCCTGTGAGAATGGTCCAGTGAAGAAAACAAAATCCATTGTGGGTGTATGGAATATTTCTCTATCACACAATCACTGAACACGGGTGAAATTCACCGGAACACCTGCCTGTAGAATAAAACAGGGATGTGGGCACGTAATCAAACCTACCTTCTATGATGTCACTGAGCATCATGAAGGTACTGAAGACCAAAAATATAATATTGTCAGGGTGAAAATCACTCGTGTTTAGTGTTAGTTGGTGCAGCAGCACTGATGTCACAGTTACCTCAAAGACACTGCTCACTTCAAGTTCACGCTGAGGTGGGATTTATTTTAACAAACCAACAAACAAACAAGAAATGAAAGAAAAACATATAGTGAAGGGAAAACATACTTCTCTCTCTCTCTCTCTCTCTCTCTCTCTCTGAGTCTGGTGTCAAGCCTGTTTTCTAGCAGAAGATGTGGAGTCACAATCAATAGACAGCAGCAAAGGCAGTCCAATTATGTCAAAGTGCAAATTATAGATTCAGAGTGATACCGAGGACATGGACTTGTGGTTTGCTTGCTTGCTCTTGCTCACTCTCCCCCGCTCAGACATGCTGCACGCGCACACACACACACACACACACACACACACACACACACACACACACACACACACACACACACACACACACACACACACACACACACCCGTGCGCAAAAATGCACGCATGCACGCACACACACACACACACACACACACACGGCCAAGAAGCAATATGAAATTCTAATGTTTTGAGCCACAAGCAATTTCAAGTGCAGTGTGACTGCATACATGTGAGACGATAATTCAAATTTGGACTCCTCTGTATCAAGATTTCTTTAGTTATTCCTTTATTTATTTTTGCTGGGGGTTTATGAAAAATGCATCAATTAATTCCTTATTTTCATTGAACCTGTATTATTTAAAAAATGTACCCAACACTGCAGCCAACCTTCCCACCTGCAGCAGAGGCAAGCGTTGCAGGCTGCAGTTTACATTTCCATAATTTAATTGAGGTCATAAAAAAGGAAGATTTGAGGGAAGTCAAAAGTGATTGTGCGTGTGTGTGTGTGTGTGTGTGTGTGTGTGTGTGTGTGTGTGTGTGTGTGTGTGCGCGTGTGTGTGTGTGTGTGTGGGGGGGGGGGGGGGGGAGGAGGGATGCTGCGCAAACTGCCATATGTTTGTGTTGACCTCTAATTTGGCTAAATTTGTGTTACACGATCCAACAGACCTGTGAGGTCAAGCTCTATGATTATTCACAGTGAAAGGAAGAACCAACAGAAAAAGAAAGCAACCAAGAAAGTCCCTGGCAGCTGTCGACACTGACAGCCACATTCCCTCTCTTCCTCAAACCCTCTCACATTGCAATTTATCTTCAGCTATCGCCTTCCCTTTTCTCTATTTCTGTTTGTCTTTCTTTCTTTCTTTCTTTCTTTCTTTCGCACATTTCCCCACACACAGGTCCTGACAAGGTGAACATTCCCATTCCTGCCACCGCGGCAGCAGATAACGCACTGCGTGCAAGGGTCTTCTCAGAGGTTAAAACATTCTGCCGATGGTGGTGGAGGAGATGAAGACGAGGAGATGAAGAGGAGGAGGGGTGGAGAGGGTCTCTCTGACAAGTCAGTCAGAAGAAAACTCAGTCCCTCACAGCGTTTTGCCCCCCCCCATCCCAGTCCCCCCCCCCCCCCACACACACACACACAAACTAGTCAACAACTGCGAGTGCTGTGCCAGGTGGTGGTCACAAGATGAATTCATCTGGGCCACTGCATAAGGAAAACTGCAACAAAAAGGGAGAGCTAGGTGTGTGTGTGTGTGTGTGTGTGTGGGGGGGGGGGGGGGGGATTATCACTTCGCATTGCCAGGAGGGCCATGGGGGGCCGCGGCGTTGCAGGGGGGTTGCTGCTGATTGAGACGGGGAGAAAAGGGAAGCACAGGACCCTGGAGAGAGGGCTCTGGTCTTCCCTCTAGCCAGCAGAGAGGTGTAAGAGAAGAGGGGGAAGGATGGAGGGAGGAAGGGAGGAGAGAGAGAGAGAGAGGTGGGAAAGGGAATCCAGGCTGACAGTTCACCTCGCTACAGGCAGCACTCCCATCAGGGGCTGGAGCAGGCAAGGAGAGGCCTGCAGGCCCCCCCCCCCCCCCCCCACACACACACACACACACACACACACACACACACACACACACACACACACACACACACACACACACACACACACACACACACACACACACACACACACACACACACACACACACACACACACAGAGAGAAAAGGACATATTGTAGAAACAGGAATACACGCACATGAACATGGAAATATACAGGAATACACATGCGCGCACGCACACACGCTCGCTGTGCTCTCTTCTTCATGATCCCTGACAACCTTTCTTCTTGTCGTGGGACTCACAATCCCAACAAGACAAGGGTTAATATCAAACAAGTATGCTAAACTCTGCCACCCTAACCCTGCATTGTTTAATATATAATACACTGTGTCTTCTTTGCTCCAGTACTGGGGTGTTTGTGTGTGTTTGACTGAAAATGGAAATATTGTCAGACTCAGAGCAGCAATAGACTGAATGCAACCTAGTGTATCACATGTGGATGTGCAGTACTTTTTCTCTTACCCCCTATTCTAAGAATATTATTGTCAAATCCACACTAAAAGTTTGGAATCAATTCAGGCGCCACTTTGGTCTACATTAAGCTCAGTAGTGATAATGCCATGGTCATCACTTGGTATTACGAATCTCAGGGATTTGTATATTGGCAATGTATTTGTCTCCTTTCAACAGCTATCTGAAAAATATTCCCTTTCAAATCAACATTTCTTTCGATATCTTCAGATTCGCAGTTTTGTGCGCAGCCCTAATTCCCAAACCTTCCAGAGGCCACAGAGGTTGATTCCTTTTTAACTCCAATGTCGAGCATGAAGGGCCTAATATCTATGTACAATTGTATTTTCTCTTTGCGGCCTACTTCAATAGAAAATATTAAGAACAAATGGGAAGAGGATTTGGGAGAAGAAATCTCAGATGACTGGGAAGATATTTTACGTCTTATTCACTCTTCTTCCATTTGTGCGAGGCATGGGCTAATCCATTGCAAAATTATACATAGTGTACATTTCACTAAAGTTAGGTTATCCAAAATATATGGTGATATTGATCCTGTGTGATACAGTAGGTGTCGTTTGGCCCCTGCCACGATGTATATGTTTTGGTCATGCCCTTCTTTACGTACTGTAGATATTGGACTGAGATCTTTGACACTATGTCAATGAGTGTTGGGATACCATTTGAACCAAATGTAATGACGGCAATTTTTGGAATTTCTCCCCCTACTCTATTATTGCCAAAATACAAAGCTCATTTGGTGGCCTTTACCACTCTCTTAGCTAGGTGTCTAATTCTGATGAAATGGAAGTCCTGTGCTCCCCCAACCCATCTTCACTGGATTAGAGATGTAGTACTCCACTTTATTAAATTAGAAAAAAATTGATGGACCAAATTTGAGGACACATGGGGCCCCTTCCTCGCACTGGTAAATGATTTGCAGTTCCAAGCTATTCCAGATTGAATGAGTTTAAACCTGAATCTGAGCATGCTAGACACGATCTCCGACGCTGCTGGGTTGTTCAGTATATGTATTATTAGGAACCATGTGTGGGTGCACTGCCACGTCCATTATGTTCTGGAGGGGTGACCAATGATCATGCCATGTTGTGTCTTGTCTTGTCGTATGTTTTTCTTGTTTTTGTTTCAAAACTTGATTCGGTTTGTAACCGTCAGTGTCACTTCCCTGTTAGTATAGGATTATACAATTTATTTTTCTTTTATACTACCACAATATTTTGCATAATTTATGGTGGTTATGACATTTATATGTACATGTTATATTTGTTATATGTCTATATTATCTGATTTACTGTATACCCGCAGGAGGTGCAGTGGTCGGACCAACGGTTGTCTAGAAACGCCCCAAAAAGGCCTCCGCCAGTGCTCCTGCCCAGTGTCCATATATGGAGCTAGCCTGTTCTTACATCATTCTGACGTCTGCATAGACTCCATATTTGGGCATGCCTGACAAAGAACTCCATATATGGGCATAAAAGGGACACAGACTTAATATCTGGGTGGTGCATGCAACTTACATCGTTCTAAGTAGGCCAGTGCCCAACGGGCACCGCTGTGCATGCATTTCCAACTTACATCGTTCCAAGTAGGCCAGTGCCCAACGGGCACCGCTCTAGTGTTATAATAACACACTGAGAAGTGACCAAAATAAGAGCGTTTTATATATATATATATATATATATATACACACACATATATACATACATATATATAATATACAATATGATTTTCTGAATGCATGACCAGGGACGAGAAGGATGAGGCTGGCAGGGCACTGTGTCAAGCACCCAGAACTGGTGGGGAGAAAACTGACACTGTGGGAGCCAACCCAAGTTGAACAACTGTGTTGCATTTTCATCAGGTCACAGCTTTGTTGTATTGTATTGTGCAAAGCCCTCTAGATCGAACCAAAAGGAAATAACTAATTCAATAAGGATTATTGAAGTGATCAAGAGCCAAATATATATACTGGTCCCGGTTACTCTCATACCTTCAATGGCATACACAACACACATATTACAAACTGTAGAGATTCACATCAGCATTCAATTCCTGAGCCAGAAACAGTCACTGAGAACGTTTCATTGACACCCATTGGGTCCCAAAATAACAGTAATAATAGTACACCAGCTTGAATCACACTAGTACACGCAGCATAAAACACAAGCAGCAGCAGCAAAGAAGCAAAACAACAAAGTTCCTACCTTGATGAGGTCAGACTTTGGAACCCATGGACCAGCGGCCTCTCCAGTCCTCTCCATCCTCCATACATCTGACTGGCTGGCCAGTACTTTCCTCCCAGTATCATGAAGAAGAATTTGAACTTGAATAAGCTGATCTTGGGGGTCTGTGGTCATCACTCTGGCTCGTGTATCTGTGGAGCAGGTTGAGAGAGACACTTGTTACAACCTGTATATTATCCATCCTATACATGTACAGGACCCATGCACAAGCACCTGTGTTTGTTCATTTCACCCTCCCTCCAATTCCTGCCGGCCCACAATGATTTAACTCTTGAGAGCGTAAAATGAAACCAATGCCATGGACAGGTTAAGGGTTACGCTCTCAAGAGTTAAAGATCTATAAGGGTCCATTTGGTTACCAACTCTCCATAATTTACGTTTAGCTGGGGACCACCTGTAACCCCTCAAGGACGACTGGTGAATGGTACCACTATTCTAGTATAATTCATCTATGGTAGCCTACTGTAACCAACAAGCACATGACGATGAGACACCACAACAATCTTTTCAATAATCTTTAATTTGCATACATTATTTCAGTGTGTTTCCATCAGGGTAAATGATACATTTATAAAGCCACCTGGGGTGGACCACTAAATTAACTGACGATCAGTGTTTGATGAACTGTGTTATTAGAGAGGACAGAACATCTAGTCAATATAGCTTCAAATAAATTCTGCAGTTTTTAAATCTCTTTATTAAATTGTAAGCCGACAGAAAGGGCAACATGTGGCCAAGATCAGTATGACTGTTCTGTCACCCCTATGCCCTGCACAGACTGACAGGCAGATAACTCCCCTCCTTGAATAATCACACTGTATGAAGTCTGCACTTGTTTAATATAACAACCAAAGGTAGGGTAACTGCAAAGAACATGAATTACAATGAGTCAAATGCACTTCAATACAATAAACAATGTAAATCATGTAGAAATCAAATAATAAACTCCAATTTAGCTTGCATAAAGTAAAGTATTATGCTGGTTGGTACTGTTGTGTTCCTCAATATACAAAACATACAAAGTTGTTAAATGCTAGAAAATGCAATTCTGCACACAATCAAACACATTACAGTTTACACAACATACCAGAGATGCCTCCAAAAGGCCAAACTGAAACAGGTCAAACACTTCAGGAGGAGAAATGCACAGTGTCTGCTGCTTTCCAACTGAGGACTAATTTAACTGATTAACACTAGCAGGCTGCAACCTGCTCAACACACCTGTATGCCCTCAACTAATTAACTAGACTAAACTCTGTCTAAAGGCACTGTCTTAAAGGCACAGAACATATTTAACATACAAGACAGCACAATGACAAATAGGTCTGCAATTTTTGGATAAAAAAATATATCATAATAATAGCAAGAAAATGTTTTTGACAACTAAATGGATCAATAACTTTTTGGAAAAGGTGAGGATGTGGATTGCAAATTTGAAATAAGTCCAAAGACTGAAAGATGATGGCCAAACACCTAAAAAGCTGCACACAGTGTGATACAAATACTTTAGGATTCACGTAATTCACCTTTAGGTACAATGTGTTTTTTATAGTCCAATTAATTAAGGGCACTATTTTGTGCATGTGTCTTATACCTATACCTATACCCAATTATGACTAATCTTAAAAAAAAAAAATCTAAAACATTAAAATTGTGAGAATAGCCAATCTAGCCCAGAAGCCATAGTCTTTAAAGGTTTGTAGGAATCATTAACATGGATGTGCAGGGGGATCAAACCCAATTGACGGAATTCTATGTAAGCCAACATTCATTAGCCCCTGTTCTAAACAGCCAACCCCCGGACCCCCCCCTCCCATAGTCCCCCCAGTCACAATTGTTTGGAGCCATTGCTGAGGATGTGACATACCGGTAAGTTCTTTTCATATAAATATAAAGCATTTTGGCAATGAATTTAATTTAGTTATTTCCCTCCAATGTTGTCTCCTTCTCGATCCTCACCTTCCTATAGCCTATACTATGGCCAGTCAGTGCTATGAGTAAATTAAAATGGCCCTCCTGCCATTTCCACCTCGCCGTTGTTCACTTTGCTCTCTGTGTTTCTCTCTCTTTACGTCTCTTCTACATAAATTATTGACTGGCTAATTTGGTCTGCTGGCCCAGGGAGACGCTGCAGCATCGCCATGACAGCTTTATCTATTAGACTGAGCCCCAATGACAGGCTTGTTCCGGCTGTGTGTGTGTGTGTGTGTGTGTGTGTGTGTGTGTGTGTGTGTGTGTGTGTGTGTGTGTGTGTGTGTGTGTGTGTGTGTGTGCACGCGTGTGTGTGTGTGGGGCGTGTGTGTGTGTGCATGCTTGTGAGTGAGTGTCAGTGTGCTAGCCCTGTGTGGGGTGGGGGATGTGGTGGTGGTGGTGGGGGTCAGTCTCATTCTCAGTTGCATTAGCACAGGGGGCCGGGACCGGGACACATCAACATCTTAATCAATACGCGAGAGTCAATTACTGAGGAAGCGCGTGCTTAAGCAAGATCTGATTATTGGGTTCATGTTCAGTCCACCAAATGGACCGAATCAATGCGATGCGATATGTGCTATATATCTCCAAACCCCCCTCCCCCCCTGCCACCCAACGCCACCACACCCCCCCCCCCCCCCCAGCACACCACCCATCACCCCCAGACTCCTGTCACACCACTCACCCCCCCCCCCCCTGCAGTCCTGATGGACACTTGATCAAAATGACAAAGAGGCAGCAGGGCTTCATGATGCTGTGGCTAACAGGACAGTCACCGGTCCGGACTAAAGGCGCCTGTGGTTAGCTTAAACAATGTTTGAGCCCGAAGAAGGAACTTGCAAGCTTCCAATGAACCTTTAAATAAGTTGTAATGTTTCTGAGGTGTGATTTATGAGGCTGAAGGAGAGGGGAAATTAGTTCAAAGCAGTCAATTCCCTCATTGCCTTAACCGTGTATTTTTCCTGCATTGATTTCTCTGGTCTTCTGATCCTTCATTCCTGTTATATACAGTATATTCTCTTCTTTCTTTTATTGACTTTAATGGTTTGTGTGAATGAATGAAATAGATCTTCTAAGGGGATGTCTTATCTGCACAGCAAAAAATGTTGCTGCGCGAGCGTCCTCTTTGTCCTGTTAAGCAGTATTTCCAGTTTGCTGAAGACGGAACTGGCCTATATTGAACTCGCCACCACTCAGAGGTTAAATACTTTGATGTGTCTAAAATCCGGCAACGCACCCGTTTTGCTCAGGTGGAAAGGGGTGGGGTGGGTATAGACATCGTCACACTACAGTTAATCACACATTCCGTCTCCCATTTCATCTGCACGTGTACGGGTTCGTCTGGCAATTTCGGGGCGAGTGTGCACGGCGGGTTTACTATTGCCTCTCATCATGTCATCCTGAAGCGGTGTAATGATATCTAGCATCCCTCCTCCTCTCCCCCTCTCGCAACACCGCAGGCTGAATAGGGAGCAAACGTATACTGTAGTGAGTGCCGAGAGAAACCTGCCTCTCTCTCTCCCTCCATCATACTTCTGTGGTGGTGGTGTTTACATGGGAGGAGGCAGGTGTGGAGGTGGAGGGTGGTTGTCTTTGTGTTTTTAGATATTGGATGTTTTAGGGCATTTTTTCTTCCTCCTTCTTCTCCTTGCTTCCTTGCTTTAGACACTTGGCTGTCATATTTACTTTCATTGAGGATTCCGTTTGCACCTGTCTGTATTCTGTCAAGTCTTCCGGCTGCATCACGCTGTGGTGGTGGTCTGCCCCCCTGAACTCACACTCACCGAACCCTGCACTCCGACTGCCCTCTTACGCAGAGAGAAACCCTCACCACGCCACTGCCCCCCCCCCCCCCCAACAATCACCATCACTACCACCTCCTGAACCCAGACCAGTGGACCCCCACCCTCTATCTATCTGACTGAATATGTGAGGGGGGTGGGGGGGATGCAGGGAACACAGAGATCACAACAAAGGAGAGGGAGGGAGAGGAAGGAAGGAGGAAGGAGATTGGGATGAGTAGCAGGGTGGTAAGGAGGGGAGGACAGACGAGGAAGGAAGGGAAAAAAAATCAATAGCCCAGAGATTTTTAACTAAGGGTTCTCGCTATCTCTCTCTCTCTCTCTCTCTCGCACACACACACACACAGTCTCTCTCTTTTTTTCTATAGGCCTATAGCGTAAGCTGCCAAACATCACCAGTGAAACTTGCGCGAGGCAGTCATTGCCAGAGGGTGAATCATAGCAATATTGATTTGATTATGTAAAAGCTCGGTGGAACCTCAAGCCAGATGCAGAAATAACTTCTCACCTAGGGTCCTACGGGGGAAAGCGCACGCACGCACGCACACGCACACACACACACACACACACACACACACACACACACACACACACACACACACACACACACACACACACACACACACACACACACACACACACACACACACACACACACACACACACACACACACACACACACACACAGGATTAGAGAGAAAGAGAAAGAGGAATAACAAAAAATAATCTCTATATGGTCCGGGATGAAATAATTTCTTTATTTTTCACTCGCAGGAAAGGTACATGTATTTCTCTTTTCCAGATCCCTTTCTTTTTGTACATTGTACACTGCCAATTAACACAGCTCAGTACAAATATGGGTTGACCCGTGAGGATATGCTGCTATCTGAGTTCTCTTATAGGCTGCATGGGCTTTGCTGCCACATGCATGCCAATACAATGTCCTGCACCTTGAATAATGTCCTGCACCTTGAATAATGTCCTGCACCTTGAATAATGTCCTGCACCTTGAATAATGTCCTGCACCTTGAATAATGTCCTGCACCTTGAATAATGTCCTGCACCTTAATGTCCTTAAGTATATATAATGCACATTACACAGCGGCTGCTATGTCCACACACCTTATATTATCTCAGGTACTATGTGTAAATATGATTTTTATTTGTAAAGGCTAAGACACCCTTTGGTTACACAGTTTGTAGCAAAGTTGGAAATAAGCTAAGAGACCATTTGGTTGTACCGTCCGTTTGTGGCAAAAACTTGTAAATATCTAAGACCCACACAGAAGAAAACCCTTTTCCTGTACTTTTCGTGGTAAAAGCGCTTAACTTTCTTCTGCCTTGATCCCCCCCCCCCCCCAATCCCTGTCTTCTTCCATTTCTTTGTTTTTCTTGGAAAAATGACACTATGGAACTATGCACAAAGAAATGTTTCAAACACTGTTTTACCTGTAAAACTGTGATGTGACAGTGTGCGCGATGTGTGTCTGTGTGCGAGTGCATGTGCGTGTGCGTGCGTGCGTGCGTGCGTGCGTGCGTGCGTGCGTGCGTGCGTGCGTGTGTGTGTGTGTGTGTGTGTGCACGTGACTGTGTGTCTGTACGTGCATGTGTGTTTCTAGGGGAGCAAGAAGAAGCTGGATTCTGATCTATGGCACCCTCTCCTGGAGCCTGCCTCTCTACAGCAACACCTCTCGCTCAGCACCGAGGACTCAAGAACACTTTGTTGCACTGAGAGTGAAATGAGCATTTCATGACAGAACATAAAGGCATAAAAGTCATAAATGTTTGTATGTGTTTATTATATGCACACACACACACACACACACACACACACACACACACACACACACACACACACACACACACACACCCCTGAATGTTAATTTACTGAGCGTAAAGAAAGACAATGCAATCAAGATAATTTCATGAGTATAAAGGTTGTCACAAAAAAAAAAAAAAAAAAAAAACATTTATGGTTCTGAAAATAGAGTGGAGAAGCTGGAATGAGAGTGAACGAGAGACAGATTTAGCTGGAAACTCCCCATGCAGGATTTGGCCACTAATCACTGAGTGTGGAGAGCAAAGCCTCGACTCGCACTGAAAAGAGCTCCTGGATAAGCACTAATTGGGCCACCTTTTTTTTCTTTTTTTTCTTTTTTTCTCCTTCCTTTTACAGTGCATTATGGGAGCTGTTGATCCAAGGGTTCTGTCTTTAAGTGCCCTTAATTATGATTCCACCTCAGTGAGCGCTCAAACCCGCCCCATCAAATGACTGGAACATTCTGGCTGGCTCTCATTACTGGCCTGGCCCCGGTATCTCATGTACAGATACTTAAATCAGATCACACGAGTGCTGCGGTGGGAGGGTCTTCATTCAGAGGGGGAGATGGGGTTTCAAGGAGTCTATCTGACCGTGTGATTAGGTGGGCATAAAATGAGGCCAGAATAACAGATCTCATTAGATTGGTCTGTGTGCCTACGCTCGCTCTCCCTCTCTCTTTCCCTCTCTTATTTTTTCCTTCATGGGCATTTTACTTGTCTGGACTTCCTGTGATTTTTAAGTGGCGTCTGTGCTTGTTGGTTACAGTAATGCAAAGCAGACAGGGTTGGAATGATACTGTACCCTTCACTCTCTTCACTTCTCTTCTCTCCTGCATGCGGCTCTCATGTTGCACCGGCACTCTGTAAAATCCTCCTCAGTGTTTAAAATCTAACTCTGAGCATAATACAAGTGTGGAACCAAATGGATATGTAAAATGAATTACTGTGTGTGCAGGCACAGATAGTCACACTGCATTGTAGCCTTTATATTGTAAATGTATAAAGTCTGGATGTACATATAGATTATTCATATTTATTTTAGTGTCAATCATATTAGATCTAGGGGATATTCAATTAACTATAAAATTATGATGCAACCTTTTATTAAGTATTCATATGCTTTTACTTTTGAATACAATTTTTAAAATGTCCTTGCAACATTGTTGTACCATCATGTTAATTGCATGAGTAGTATGCCTGTATGTGCAAAGACTACCAGTACTTACTACTGTCATTTAATTATTTATTGTAAGTGATAGTCAATAAATTATAGAGCTTTTCTGGAAGTTTCTACATTGTGGAAAAAGCTGGGAATAGAGCAAAAATGTATTGAGTCCCTAATTTAATTTGAGTTTTTCACCAATCGAGTTTCTCCCTATAATTAGCTATTAATATGATTTAGTGTGAAGGAATGCATGGTTTAATACCTTGCAGCCATCGACTGGCTTAAGCGTATACATCAATTCCACATGCACCATAATAATATTACTGTGCTAATCAACATTGATTTATTTTTTCCTTTTTACCCAAAGTCAGAGAATAGAAATAAACGGCATCTTCAGCTATAAGAGAACAATATGTTCAATCCCTGAAGAGGTTGTACTGTATGTACCTGAAAGGTCATTCTGATCTCTGTGTCCTGTCCTTTATATTTATATTATCTGAACACTACAGCTCTGATCCTTACTCCTGGCAATTGATCGCTGTTCTTCCAGTTACAGTTGTAAGTCACTAAGGATATAGTTTACAGCTAAATGTAAAATGTAGATGTCTTGCTATAGAAAAGAAAAAACCTGCCTTTGGCTACGTTGACTTGGAAATATATACTCTCCTTCAAGCCTTATAGACCTCCTTTCCCCCACATGGTAATGACATTGAAGCTCTTAATTAAGGCCTGTTCAATGAGAGAGAGAGAGAGAGAGAGAGAGAGAGAGAGAGAGAGATAGAAAATCAGAGAGACAGAGAGAGAGAGAGACAGAGGGACAGAGAAACAGAGACAGAGACAGAGAGACAGAGAAACATAGAGACAGAGAGACAGAGAGACAGAGAAACAGAGAGACAGAGAGAGAGAGAGACAGAGAAACAGAGAGGCCGTTCTTGCTTCTCCTCTAAGCCCTCCGAACACCCCCCACCCTCCTACAGTCCCGTCCTCTCTCTGTCTTTCTCTAATTCCCATTCATTTGCATGATCTCTTAATGATCACTCCCACACTGGTCTCACCCTCAAAATAATACCACGCCTCTATCAGCATATTCCACAATCAATTCAGAATGGATTTCCTTTGCCGCTGATTACTTTTAATAACTTACAACATATCAATTAGCAAAATGGGCGTGTGAATCTTTGAGATGATTATCATTTAACTGTGGAAGGGGTGGCGGAGGGATAGGGGGGGTGCTCGGGGCTAGGTTGTGGGGGTAATTAAATTATGGTCCAATATTGCTTCGCTTCAATTATGCCATGCCGATACGTGTTCCTTTTTATTAGTCCAATTGTTCGCTACAGTTATTTCAATGTGGTCCAATAGTGCGCTGTTCAACAATTAAATTGGGAAGGAAATCATCTTAATTATGATGCCAGAGGAATATTTGGTTGGTTGATGTATGTATTGCATTACCATGCAGTCTTAAGATTGTCACCTTTAGTTGTATTGCTTTACCCCAAATCACTGTGTTGGGTAAAGCAATACAACTAAAGGTGACAATTAGCAAAACTTTCCCATCACTTTAGTTAACGTACGTTACGTAAGTAAAAGTACCCATGTTTTAAAGTAAAAGTACCCATGTTTTGTTAGTAAGACGTCTACGGGCGAGAAGCGACCACGCCTTTTAGGGTGAGGTCGCACTTTGGATTCTGTTGGAATTCTGTACTTCCCATATAAGGAGCATGTCTTGAGTGTACAGGGTTTGATGAGGTCAGATCGAGGTCAGAAAAGGTCAGCTCCATACAGTATTATGGAAATCTAAGGGTGGTAGCGGGGCTATTCCCTTGAGTGTACAGGGTTTGATGAGGGCCCTGGTAGCCGATTTGCTCAGACACATGATGTAAATTCTCCATTCATTGTCAATGGGAATTTAATTTGTGTAAGACAAAAATCTAGTGAATCAGAAAAGGTTACATAAGAAGTGCAGATATAAAGAAGTGGATTAATTTGTTTTTGTGTGCCCTCCATCATTTTCTTTCTTCATGAGAATGGCGGAGGATAGAGAGCATACATGCAGATGTGTATGTGCTACCATGAGGCGAGACAACTCCATGAGGAGTTGTGAATTGAATAGATAGAAGCTTGTAGCTATACAGTATACTGTACAGTAGCTTGGCGTAGGGATATCAATGCATAACATTACAACATGTTAGTATCTGTAATAATGATCATCATCATTATTACAGTACAATGCATGTACTGTAATAATGATGATGATGGCTTTGCATAACATTGTGCCGCAAAGCACAAAGTAGGCATATAAATGGAACGACTTGCAGGACGCCGCCCATGCATGTAATAATATTAATATTATTCATGATAATAATAATAATAACTAGAACTGCACTCTGTCGAGTGCCTACAGTACTTGCGCGTTGCACACAAGTAGGTGCAAGCAAAGCGCAAGCAGAGCGCACAAGTACTGTCGACCGCTACAAATATCAGCCTCTCTGTGAAACATTGAAACATATCTTAATTACGTCACCATCAACATCAGTATATATACCTCCGAGCACACGCATAAAAAAGCCAGCACGACCACAATACGTGGACGGACTTTTCAACGGGCCATTCTGACATGTCCTAGGAATGGAGTTCACAGCTGAGCAGCACTAGCCCCTCCTATGCCCAGCTTTGTGTTGTGTGAACACAAACATTGGCTGATCACTGGCTGATCAAATCACCCCATAGTGATGATTTGATTGGCTGAGCAAAGTACATATTGAAGATAAAAGTGAGGGCAGAGATAGCCTCGTTCCCAGCCTTACAGTATACTAATCTGCGTAGAGAACAGCCTGGTCACAACCTAAGGCAGAGACGCTATCGGCAAAAGTGTCAGTCCGGAATATCTGTTCCCCTGGATACGATCTTTTTCAGACCAATCACAACACTTGTTTCTTTCACAGAGAATGTACTGATTTGTAAAGCATCAACGTCATTTCCTTGAGTGGTACTTCCGCCAAAATCCCGCAACTTCCTCCCACAAAAAATGATAGCGTCTACACTGTAGACTCTACAGCGTAGGTCTTGCCCAGCATGGGGCAGAGAAGTGAAGACGCCAAAAGTGATTGGCGGGAATGACATCTGTGATAATTTGATTGGCTGAGATATATGAAATTGTATATGATAATAAGAGCACCCCTCACTTCACACGAGGAAGTAAGGAATATTTTTAAACTAATATCCTCGTGTTTCACAGATTTTGACCCCCTATATGATAAGCCCCCCCCCCCTGATATATATTTATTTGTTTTTGTGAAAAGTCTTTAAAGAATATTAAAGAAGGGTACCTCAAGTATACAGTATGGTATAACTTAAGTGTGATGTGATAGAGAGGGCAGTAAAATCCTCAAATGTCCTCCCTCACTCACTCACTCACTACTAATGGTGTAATAACGGGTGAGGTGGGGGTGAACTAGGGTCTAACAAAGCCACTGAAATACATTTCCATGAACATACCAAATCATAAACAGGCATAAACAGCCACTATGGGCTTCCTCTGTTACCAGGCATTGATGCAGCTTACATCGCTACACACACATACTGTGACATACACACACACACACACACACACACACACACACACACACACACACACACACACACACACAGAGAGAACACACCACACACACAGAGAGAACACACCACACCCGGTAGCTACATTTGTCACTACCGCTGACAGAAGCAACCGGAGAGCATCATAAAAACTGCATTTGTCATGACACGTACAGATTTGTCAGGAGGCCATCATTCATAGTTCATAATGGTCTCTCTCTCTCTCTCGTCCCTGCCTCTCCCTCGCTCTCTCTCCCCATATCTTCAACAATGTTAATGTTGTTTAAATGCCCAGTGGAGCTGCGCTACACCAGATACCATCCATCTCTACCAATCAGTCAGCCACTACCTGTGGGAGAGCCCCTGGGGAGCCTGTGGATTAGCCCAGTTAGGGTGCTCTCTGGTCCAGTTACTGAATTAAGACCCCCCTCCCCTCTCCTTCTAAGATGGCTCAATAAAGGGGAGCCACACGAGGATCTTAACATGGTTGAGAAGAACCCCCCACAGCTTATTTTTACACTTACGTCTCAGCCATTTAGCTGATGCTGTCATCCAGAGCGACTTACAACATGTGCAACCGCTGTAGAGCGAGCTTCGGTTCCCAACACACTGACATTATAAGCAAGTAGCAATAAAAAAGAACAACTGTCAGCGACATAATAGTCCTCAGACAATGTTCCTGTGATCATAGGGGGGGGGGGGGGGGGGGAGAATTTAAGCTGTGATGGATGGTAGAAGGAATTTTTATTTTACATTATTTTTTCCCCACTACTTTTATAAATCAAGACGAGGGTAAATTAGAGTGAAAGCAGGAGGGAGGTAATGGGAAGGGGATGTGATTCAGCAGGGAGAGGGAGATGAGGCCTGTGGTTTCCAATGTGTTCTTAATTCGGAGGACAGATGTAATTGTTGTACTGCTGGCAGAGAGTGGTCTGGTGCTGTGTGAAGTGTTTCTGTGTTGTGTTACCCTAAAGCCCCCCCGCCACACAGACAACCAGGCAGGAATGGAAGATTGTGTTTAGAAATGCAATGCAACATTTGCATTTTATTACATTTGAGCATTTCCATTCAGAATAAGATTTGATGTCTAAATTGTTATAACCTTGAAAGCAAGAAAGGAGAGCCTATAGACAATGACCATAGAGACCTAGCAGTATATGAAGTAAGTGACAGCTGCCAAGAAGAAGAGAATCACCATTCTGTGAAACATCAAAGGTCTTCCACTCTGTATTTTGATTCCTTCACACCTGGATAAACTACACTGTCATTATCAGCTGTTAATTTGATCAGAAACTTTGTTTGACGGTCAAGTTTCTTTCAGCAAGGTCACTCACAGTGGCAGTTCAATTTACGCTGATTGGTCACTAACCATATTATCTTGAGGAGAAAGGCTTTGTGCTGATTGGTCAGCTGCTATATTATCCCTGTGAAAGACAGCAGCTGCATGACCAGTCAGCATAAGCTTATCAACCTCTCTGTCACCATAAAGGTTGTGTAGCCTATAAAATATCTAATCTGGCCCTTGCTGACTTTGTGATAAACAAGAAGACAGTGACGAATGGTTTTGGAAATCTAATATACAAAAACGTCAGAGTTATTTAGCAAAAAACGGTTGCAAAAATGAGACGTCAGACTCAGGGAGGCTCCAGCCAGTTCTGAACCCTGATGAAATTAGCACTAGTAATGAGTATTACATTTTTATAAGACCCTCTAGTTTGTCAGAAGTTGTGATTTCAGAATCCCAAAGGGGGAGTGAGGTTTGAGACTGGGCATGGCAAACTATTGGAGCAACTAAGAGGGTCATCGAAGGTACACAGGCTGATTTTTCCCCCTCCCTTGACGCATGCAAGCATTCAAGAAATTAAAACCACTACAAGGAAAAAACAAGCAAACGCTGCACATAAAGGCCAGTCCCATACTCGTATAAAAGCTAAATAAAAGCACTGTACAAAATGGCAATAAACTGCGGATAATGACCTCGGGATGCCAAAGCAATATTTTCCCCCCCGTTTTTAATTGCGGTTGTATTCGCCCTCACCGTTTCATGTTATGGGGGCCGCCAGCTTTTTAAACTTTTCACAGCTGCATGGAAGGGGAAGGGGACAGCATCCTGAGGCGCTTTCGGGGCCTGGTGAGGCTGAGTCGCCGTGCCAGCTTCCCAGGACTTGGATTCATTAGGCGCTTTAGCAGCACAAACATTACCTTAAATGGCGAGGCCATGTTCTGGCAAGGCCCTGCTCTCGCCTTGTTTCAATTATACGGAATCAAACATTGCAGGTATGCTCAGCACAGGGCTCTTTATTGAAAGCGCAGATACAGCTTTCCCTTTGCTCTCCCTTCCCCTGAGAAAAGCAGGCCTTGTTTTATATGAAAACAATTCTAAGACAAAAGAAAGTGGCAGTTTGGCAAACAGTTGTGTGCTTAGTAATAATGTATTTTTTTTCTCCTTTTTTTACTATGCTAACTATTAGATGTAGTATTTTATAGCCGAGTTCCTGACTTTGATTTTACATGACAAGTCAGCCTTGTTAAAACGTCTGAAAAGATTAGGGTTGCATTATGTGTGTCACTCCGCACCATGCATGTGTTTCATTATAAAGCCTGAGGACTGATCCTCCGATATGTAGAGCAGAGTCCCTGATGTTTGCATTGTTCATTGGACTCCTGCAGTGCCCACAGCCAGTGCCAACACAAGGCCTTATGTACCTTATTGCCCCTATACAACTAAATAGCTCCAATTTGCCCACAGGCACTAGCTTCCACTAGAAACTTGCTGTGTGCCCTGGCTGTTAATGAGGCCGTTGCAGTGAAAAGGGTCTCAACAGATGGAGTTAATGTGTCCTGTACTGAAGGGGAAAAGAGTGTGTATAGACAATTCTAAAAGATCCCAAGCTACAGTAGCATGATTTGTACACTGGCACGTGTGCTCAGTGCAAGCAACTGTTACCTTGTAAATATGTATTACTACACTACTACAGCTACAGTACATGTCAATACACATTGCAATTTGCCTATTCTAATGTCTGAACAGTAGCATACTGTGTTTTATTACTGTATATCCTATAAATCTGTGTGTGTGTGTGTGTGTGTGTGTGTGTGTGTGTGTGTGTGTGTGTGTGTGTGTGTGTGTGTGTGTGTGTGTGTGTGTGTGTCACCAGCATATGTGACAACTTGACAACTGCCTACAAATTGAATTTAAACCAGGCGTGCTTATCGCTGACGCTGAGGGCTCGAGGGAATGATATCCGCCCAGTGGGAATCGGTCCCACTGGGTAGATCTCCAAAAAATATCTAACAGTCAATGTACACAGCCAGACAAACAAACAAGCACAGGGTTTAAAATATAATTTCCCACCCCTGGCTGGCAGGAGATAAGAAGAAACGCTGGTAGTCCTTATTGTAGAGGCCATGCTGCATGCCATGCACAGTTTGTGAACGAGGCAGCAATGATGTGCTGCTAAGGTGTGTGGTTAGACCAGGGTGAGGTAAGCGGTCATCATTGCCATAGCAGTGTCAGCTGAGCTTTGCAGTTCACTATGATTGGTCTATGTAACGAGCTCAATAGCAGGGGACAGATGACAGAAGGTTTTACTTAGAAGACTAAATTAATCTGCTTGCCATGCGAGGAACTGTGATTGTCATATCACAACCCTAGGTCTTAACACAGTTATTTAAAACAGGCCAATGTGAAAAGGGTGGGATATATTCCTCAGCCTAGTAAGAAAGTATGTGAAAGTATGTGAAAGATTCATGATTTGAGGCTTTTTGTTTCAAAAGGGCCAATCCTGCAAACTTTGAAAGCCAATGTTAGCCAATTAGGAAGGAATATGAAATATCGGACAGATCCATCTTGAACACATGACTAGATAGTGTGTAACGATTTGCGTGATTTATTTATATATTTAATATCAAAAAATGTATTTTTGGTGGCGCTATAACAGGCCATTCTGGAAATTTTGGGGCAATTTTGGGGAAATTGACCGGGTTAACTGTGCCGGAGATTAGCTGTTCACAGACGGACGGGACGGACAGATGGACGGACGGACACACGGACGGACAGACAAAACATACTCTCTCCCCATGCCTTCGTCCTGGTGAAGACAATAAACTGCCTCTTCTCTACGCTTTAATCTAAGTGTTCAGATTAGATTCTGCACATTATGCCACAACCACAACCGATCCCACCTTGGCTAAACCACTAGCTTTTTGCTGTATCGTTCCTCACTTGACCTCAGTTGTAAATAATGCGATGATGATCACCTACCCACTTCTCTTGGCTTCTCTGGCACTCGGTTACGACACTCATCTCTCCATGACAGTGTTCGTCTGACTGGCCACTCTGTCCTTCTCTTAGGCCTGGACAACTGTCTCTCAGCAAGTGGTCACTTCATCCTGCAAGATGAGATTTGATTAAAGTTTACATTTTGTCTTGAAGGTAGTGCTAGAGGAAACGCAAATATCTAGGATTTATCATCCACAGACAGAATGCGCTCAGTAAGGTTTATGGCAAGGAATCCACCCATCAACCTTTTAATATCTTATAGCAAGAGACTTTCTCTCCTAGCGTGTTGCTAGCTAGATGAAAGGCCATTAGGTCTCCAAAATCAGTAGCGTCCATCCTCCAGGAAGCATGAATGTTCACAGCAAGTTTTGTGGAAATCCAGGCTGTAATTGTGGAGATATCATATCGAGCTGATGGACTGACAATATAGGGCCCTGCCGCAAGCAGGGTTAAAAAAAACTAAAACCTATAGTCAAAACAACTTCCCACTATGCACACAGCCTGGTCTCAAACTGGCAGAATGGAATAATCTGTCCCTAAGCTTAGTGATGAATTCAGCTGATCACTTTAATTAATGCCAACCAGATGTGTCGCCAGGTGCAGGTGATTAGCTGATGCGACTGATGCGACCGAAGGAACGAGAACACTGAAACACTTGTACATCCAAATTATATGCTGTCATTAATGTAAAACATAATGCAAAAAAGTATATATATTCAGAGAGGAATTGGGGAAACGTTGATATCTACAGTACAAGTAATTTTGCTTCTGAAGAAAAGATGCATGACTGTTTGGGTTATTGACATAATCTTTTATATACCGTATTTTTATTCCATAGAATATTGACCCAGCCTGCCTTTACTGAATGTGCTTCATGTCACTACAGTGCTGGAAGCCAAGCTACAGCTTACCTCAGCTAGTACGTACGATGTACAGAAGGCTACAAAAGGGGGATGATGTAGGCCTAGGGGGTTGGTTGCAAACAATGTGAATACTAAGCGCAAATGCCAATCAAATCTGTGTGAAGTAATAAAGTCAGCGTTTTAAACTTAAACCAGTCACTGGTCCAGTTTAATTGCCACTTCAGTGATGAGGTTGGGCGAACAAACTCCAGCAGTGACAAAGGACATTCCTATACATACAGTACATGTCCCTGCAATGCAGTCTTCCCCACATTAGATCTGACTGTGTTAATTTTATGTTGGGGAAAGTGCAGCTTTGACACTGTGCGTTATAAAAGTTTATAGAGTGTCCTGTCAGCTCTTTAGCAGCATCACTTATACCTCGTGCGCCATCCAAAATCAATACAATATTTTTCTCCCAATAAATAATGTAGGGCTGAAAAGGGTCCAAATGCACGCATCGACAGTTGGCCGCAATTAGGGGGTGGTGGCGGCCGCTGGCCAGCGGTAACGGATGACAGTCCCCCACCGCCTCCAACCCTCCATCCCACCCACCCTCCGGGATCAGCAGAAAATGAAGACGCGGAGGAGACCACTTTGTCACCGGCCGAGGGTGGACCTGGAAATGACTCCTAATGGAAAAAGGGCTCCCCAAGCCGTCGCCACATGTGCTGCTCCAAGCACTTTCTGCAGGCCGATGGGCCAGGCACTCTTTATCTAAGGCTTTAATATGCTCCGGGCAGCACAGTATAGAAGCAGTAGCTGAGGTCAGTCTCAGTGAATGTGTGTCTCTAAACATGACTTTCTATATACTGTGTAGTTGTGGTACATGATCCCTATAGCTCTCTCCATGTATTTGAATTTTTTGCACTATACACTTGCACGTGTGCGTGTGTATGTGTATGTGTATGTGTATGTGTATGTGTATGTGTATGTGTATGTGTATGTGCGTGCATGCATGCACAATGTATACAATCTAATCAGTTATTATTTGTGTGCTCGTCTGTGGGCACTTACGTTCAGATCAGAAGTGAGCAATAGAGAGAGAGAGAGGGAGGGTGGGTGAATGAAACAAGGGGGAAATCTTTTTCAACGTAATTCTACATTTTATCTATTTATCTATTCCTTGGGCTGCCAAGCACATTGCTCTCAATGGATTTTCCTTTCCCCTTTATAACTCAAGTTACATCACGGAAATTCGTAGAGAGATAAAAGTACCAAAGTGGTCGGGGAGTACAAGCCACACTTGTAGCTTTTCGAAGAGGATGGTGAGGACAGGGAGTGAAATAGTGCCCCCCACACCTCTCTCTCTCTCTGTGTGTGTCACCATGCTCCCAGGCCCTGCAGGTGTCTTCAAGTGATGGAGAGGGTTGTGGGAAACATTTATATCTCAAATCCACTTTATCGACCATGCCCCTGTCAGTGTGGGGGGGAGGTAAGGAGCAGAGCGAGTGGTGGCTCTTAGCTCACCAGCTGACAGTGGAGGAGCCAGGCCACCAGTCATTCTGCAGCTGCCGCGAGAGTATGGAACCTCTTTATGGTGATTGTTTTATCAGCGTTCCTGTCCGCCCGTCCCACCTCCCCTGGGAGCCCGCGGCCCAAGGAGGATGACCCTCATTTTCCGAAAGCAAAGTGTTCAGTATTGATCAGTAGGGAATGGGCAGTTCGTGACATGGGTTAATTTACTGGGGCCCGGGAAGGTTCATTGTTTCCTGTCATTCCTGAACTCATCGCTCTGACCTTTATAGACCCCACCACTGCCACGCCGCACACCCACCCCGCCGAACGTGCACGTGTGAACTCCATGTGCATGTGCATTCTGTCACATGCACCGCCGGATGCATGCGGGTGCACATGGCTGCACCCTGTATCAGCGACCAGCGACAGCTCCAGAAATTTGTGACTGGGGGTGCTATGGAGGGGCTGGCTATTTAGAGGGGGGGATAATGAATCTTGGTTTACATAGAAGTCAGTCAATTTGGCTTGTTTGGAGGGGGGCTTAGGGGGGGCAAAGCCTCCACCAGAAGGGGCTAAAGCTCCCCCTTGCCGTCCCTGGAGCCGTCCCTGTCAGCAACTGAAGGAGTTATATGGGCAAATACATGCAGACAGGAGGTTCTGTAGGCTACATGAAGACAAGGGCAGAAACAAAAAAAAGACCCTAATGGTTCAAATACATAAGAAAGTTAAAATAACCCTGTATTTGTTGTTGTGCTGCTTCATAATGTTCTCAACAACAGCAATTAGCCACAGCCTGGTACACAGTACATTCAGACCTTTATAATGACTCATTCATTACAATGACTGCTTTTATCAGCACTGCCTTTCTACCAGCCTGTGTAAGCAATGACTTGAAAATTGCACTGGCACAGTAACAAACAATAAACAAACAATATAAAGCAACGCAAATTTACAACTTCAACTTTGCTCATGAAATAGTGTGATATGAGATCCCTTGCTTAAAAAAAATGCATAAACATAATCTACACATCTCCAATCAAATTGATGGGGAATTGAACAAGGGTCAATAACTGGATATGTTAAACAAAGCCTCCATCTAAATCAATAACAACAATCTAGTACTTGTACTCCCAATATTGAAAATGACAGTGGTCAAAGGTGAATGTCCATGGGTGAAAGGTAGGTTTAGTTACAGCGAAAGGTCAAATGAATTATGTGAGACTCTATGATCAAACTAATTAAGGGCATATTAACAGCTAGGCTACAATGGCAACGCTGTATAGAGCGTCGCAGTCCCTCCCCCTTTCAGAACAACGAGTGGCCCAGGAAATTAATCCCAATGCATTTTTCCCATAGGCATTTCAAAACGTATTTTTTTAAAGACCTTTTAAGCGTCGTACGAAGCCAACTCTTGTTGTGACAAATCATGACAACACACACAATATTTTGGACCAAACAAAATAATTAAAAATAAGAAAAACAACAAAAAAAAGTGTTGTAACCTGCCGTTTATTTCTACTTTCTAATTCTTTGTTTGGCCCGAAAAATTTTGTTTGTTGTCATGATTTGTCACGACAAGAGTTGGCTTTGTCCGCGGCGTAAACGTCTTTAAATAAATACTTTCTGAAAAGTCTATGAGGAAAATGATTTATTTTCTGGGTCTCTCGAGGGGGCGGGACTGCGACGCTCTATAGGCCAACTGTATGTTGTCAAAATGATAATTACCAGTTACAGTTTAACCATGAGTTTAAACCCTATTTAATATTGTATAAATTGCGACTGTATAGGTCGCATTTACTATGAAAACCTGAATTTCGGTCACGCCTTATGACATGACGCCTCGTGACATCACAGCTCCATATATGGTCATGCCTCATGACATCACGCTTCCATATAATGGTCATGCCTCGTGAGACCCTTAATCTATAAATGGCTGTGGTTGCCGTGACCTGACTCAGACTTGCAAATGAACCAAGTTGGTACAACACATGGATCTCCCTATGTGGAGCTGACTATCATCACCTGGATCTCCATACTGTATATGAAGATCACGACACTGACATCATGAAACCCTGGGCTGGATAGCTATACATGGTTTGACATACTAGATCGGCATACAGTATATGGAGCCGGCGAGCAACTGACCTCACTGACACCAGATTAATAGTTTCCTGCTTCTCAACAGTGCCGTATTAAGCTGCTCTGTTGTTTCAGCCCTAGGGCGTCTGACTGGTTTTAAGATGCTAAATGTATGCATATGTTTATGTGCAAAACATATTAAAATGTATTATGTTATAACATTCAGAACTATATAAAAAGTAAAAGAGTAACAGTATATTAAAGAACTAAAATAAATAAAGTTCCTGTACCTCCGTCAGTAATTCTTCATACTGTAACCGAACTGTATTGCAGACCAAATGAAAAACACAAAACTGCTGTTTTTGATATATATTTATCTTTCTTGAACTTAATCAAACTAAAATAATAATTCACATGAATTGAGAAAATAACTGTAGATCTTCTATTTCCCCAAATATCCATAAAGTCATCAAATAAAAAGGCAATGCATTGCTCAAAAGAGAAAACTATATATTCCTCACCCAACCTTCAAGTCAGGAGGCCACAGCAGGTTCCCCTTTGTCCAAAAGCTCTGAAATGTTCCTTGACCAAACTTTTCTTCTTCCAGATCTCCATGTTCCGGCCCCAATATATGCGGTTTTAGTTTTATCAATTTCTGATTCTGGTTTAGTATTGGCTTTAAGAGTCTCTTTGACAAACCACCACCAAACACTCTTTTTGATACCTAAAATGGAACCCCTGGTCGTAGCACTTCCTGTACTTTTATAGTGGTTGCTGGTACCTCACTTTTCCCCCACAGCTCCCCCTATGATCAAACCTTGTCAACAGAAAATGTATGACTATGGTTTACCTATAAACAAAACATATTTTCCTTACACTACATTTCGGGGTTAAATATTCAACCATATTTTAAACAATATATTCCGTTGTTATCAGCCAGTATGTTATGTTTCATGTTCTTTCAATAATCATACAAACATATCAAGCATACTGTGTATAGGGCAACAAAATAGTAAGCGACGTCCCTGGGAATGAGGATGGACAACTTATAAGGAAGTGATGCTGTTGATGCTATAAGAATACAAAGGAAACCAACTATCAATAACCAAAGTAACTACTCTTAAGGAAACAGAACAAACTATAACTAAGGAATACTTAATCAAAATAATGCATTAATAGGACCACAGGAAACTAAACAACAAACTAAACAGACATAAACTCTTATGCCTCAAACACTGGAGTTGCTTTTGAAGGGCAGGAGACGGTTTTCTGCAGTCATGAAAAGGAAAATACACACAAGGCAGAAACTTCACATGTAAATATCCATAGTAGCCTACAGCTACAGCTCTAGGAATGCAGCAGCCCAATCTGACAAAACCCACTTGAGCTCCTCCTCAATGTGTACATCAAGGAACTTGAACTTGCTGACCCTTTCCACTGAAACACCATTGATGAAGAAGATAGGTGCGTGCTCTATCCTCGGCTTCCTGAAGTCCAGCATCATACTCTTTGTCTTGTTGACGTTGAGAGCGAGGTTGTTCTGACACCAGAGTGCCAGTGATCTGACCTCATCCCTGAATGGAAGCAGACTAGTCATTGTAAATATATAGCTATATATAAACTTTAACTATTCAGGGAGTCAGGCTAGGTTTCCTAACTTTATCTCACAAATAATATGCATAATCTTGGCATGCTATTCTAATATTTGTCAGACTATTGAGCTGTCGGACTAATGGTCAGCCTCCGGTGCAATACAGTAGGTGCAATGTTCAGCTATACATTAGCTATAGTTCTATAGCTATAACCGGATTCACTAAACAAAAAACATATTTCTGCCCTACAGCATAACAAGTCAGTAGTTTTTATTGGCAGTGTCAATTTACTTTCAGTGATGTTGCAATGTTAATTACTTGTTGAAACTAGCTGTCCTAAATTGTGGCAAAACGTGAGAAGTTATTCATTTCAATCCTATCCATTTTACAGGCATTATCCACTTGCCAAAGATTAAACAACCACCTCATCTTTTGTTAGAATAGAAGGTCATTTAGGTACATTGTTCACTGCTAACCTAAGCAAGATAATCTTTTTGTACTTTTGTATCATTGTTTGGCAACCGCTAAGCAGTCTAGCCGTGCCAGTTGATGAGGTATGTGTTCTATTAGACACAGCATGCATTACCAAAGACAATAAATATTGAGCTTATAAACACCAATCCTTGCTGTTAGGTGGAAACCTCATATGTCCAAAACAGTGCCTTTGTTTGTTTTTATTATTATTATTGCATATTTTTTCCACCCTTCTTTTTAGCCCTTTTATATCACCCCAATTTAGCCGTTATATATGGCAATTATTTCCTTTACACACATTTCTGTGTTTTCAGTGCTGTTGTATCTTATTGACTTACCCATAGACATATAAAGGCTAGATGGTGCAGAGTGGAGTCTCAGCTCGAACACAAATATGAATAACTCGCTCACATTTTGGCGGATTTACAAACGGGTTCGTTTATTACAAACGTTATCAACATGGCTATGATTCAGGATGCTTAGCCGTATTGATACGTTTTACGGTATTTTCACTTGTCCGCCAATGTCGTAAATTTACACTTTACGACGTCCGTTTACGGCAGGCCTCTTATTACAGCAGCTTGAAACGGCATCCATCTTGAAACGAACGAGAGAAAATAAAAACTGTTGAAAAACGGTCATCCGAGTCCCATAACGGCCGTGTGGCAATGTGATGAATTATAGTGTTATTTTTTTATATGAACGTCATATAAAAGCACAGAAATAAGATGACGTTTCTGAGGTTTAACAAACCAAACCGTTTGAAAATCGGTTGAAAATGGAGCAAGTTATGGTTATTTAAAAAAGTACATGCCCCTAGACACAATGTTATGAGCGGGCAAGCTACCTAAACAAGATGACCGCCACGTAGCGACATCGCTCTCCAGCAGATTTTCTTATATCTATGGATGGACATGCCAGTGAGGAGCCTTCGTCCTACTCCTCCCACCCAACACTCCCTGCTGACAGGCCCAGCCCGTAGGATTACATCCTACTATAATGCACCACGTCTCTGTACGTGTGTATGTACGTGTGTACAGATTTTGCAACTTTTTAGCCTACATAATCAACGATTTTATCCCAATGATTTTTGTCTGTGTTTTTCTGGAGGGTCTAGACTCTCAACCACAGTGGATTTGGAACCCCTGCAGTCTCTGTGGTGGTTTAGGCACTGCAGCTACTTTACCACTACGCCACCCAATTGGCGCCACAATTAAATTGGAGAGAAATTGGGCAAATAAAAATAAATGTACAGTAGCAAGAGGAAATGTAGCAAGAGGATGCTGAAGGGTAATCTGCTTTCAAGAAAAACTCAACACAAATGAATTAATTTGTTAGAGTTAATTTGTTAGAGATTTGATTGTGAAGAGATTGCATGACACCATGACCACCACACTATAAAAGTTTAAAACACAAACATGCACGCAAAACACAAAATGTGCAATATACGGAAGAAAAAGATCAAAATCAAAATTCTCAGCACTGAAATATATGCAAAATATTCACACAAGTTAAGAACAAAGGCAAAACAGTGCTCATCTCAATTTCAAACCGTGTCACTTAGCACCGAGCTCCGGGCTGCTCTTTGCCACGTTTAGTTAAGCGAGTAAAGATTTTATTTATTTGATTTTTTTGGGGTAATGGGATATTCACCCAGCTGGGTTGGGGCCAACTGCTGAAATCGGGGAGGAGGTAATAAATCTGTGAAGTGTCATCTCACTCCCCTCCCCTCCACTCCCGTACCCCCTCTCCACCCTGGCATCGACGTGGGCTACGCCACTTCTGATTAGCGCCTCCCTCCCCTGGAGGGAAGCCAGCAGACAGGAACAAACTGATTACTGCCTATCTTCAGGGGGATTGGAGACACTCAACAGGAGCATCACATTAACATATTAACGCACGAGAAGCCTCTCGCCTCACCTATAGAGCACTGTGATTTATATCTATCTATCTATCTATCTATCTATCTATCTATCTATCTATCTATCTATCTATCTATCTATCTATCTATCTATCTATCTACAGTATCTATCTATCTATCTATCTGTATATCCATCCGTCCGTCCGTCCGTCCGTCCGTCCGCCCATCCTTCACTATCATCTCCATGTTCTGTAATGTTTTGGAGGGGTTGGGTGGATGGGTATGTGGTACTGTATATTTCATCTTCAGATGGAGAGCAAATAAAGAAAGAAAGATACCCCTCCAGAACACCCTCATACACATACAGATAGACACGCATGCTCCCTGGGTGCGGGATCTGTCACCGCTGATAGGCGAAGAGGAGATGGGTGCCTTTGAAGTTTTTCGACATAAAAGGCGCAAATATAACGCAAGCAGAGCCTGCTTTCCAGCTACTCATATGAAATTAGGACCCAGCGGAGACGACGTGTGTGTGTGTGTGTGTGTGTGTGTGTGTGTGTGTGTGTGTGTGTGTGTGTGTGCCCGTGTGCGTGCATATGTGTGCGTGCGTGTGTGTGTGTGTGTGTGTGTGTGTGTGTGTGTGTGTGTGTGTGTGTGTGTGTGTGTGTGTGTGTGTGTGTGTGTGTGTGTGTGTGTGTGTGTGTGTGTGTGCGTGTGATTAGGTGTGTCTGTGGAGGCAGCTCCACCTAATCACATTGACAGCAGCAAAGACTTCAGTCTCTTACTCTACAGGGAAGGGTGGAATGAAGAACGAGGTGCAAGAAGAAAACGCTTTAATCTGCCTCGGTTACTTTCCCACTGTTGTTAACACTGTTGCATTAAAAAATACAAAAAAGCAAAACAAAACAGCATACAAAGGAGTGAGAGAAGGAGACGTTCTTGTTTCCCATTTCTTTGTGCCCCTTCTTCTAAAAATCGATTTGAGACAAAACTTTTGAGTCGACATTGAGGGAGAAGTGCAGATAAAGTTGACTTCCATCTTTGATGTTTTCCTTTTGGAAAAACAAAACATAGCGTGAACCGATGAATCAATTACAAGGGTGGACGTAATGGTCCTTCCACAAACCACCGTGGGGCGAGGAGCCGGAGGAGCCGGTGAACCCAGACAGTGATAGTTATCAGAAGTGTAAGAGCGAGGGGCCCCCGCGTTTGACTGGGCATTATTATTTGAAGCACTGTTCCATCGCAAAATGAACTGCCAAAGGATATGAAGGAGATTTAGAGATTCGGAAATAATAGAGTTTAAAATTTTAATGGCATAAAGCATTTTGCCTTCATGTTTCTACAACTTGTTAGCAGGAAAATGACTTAAGGGTGAGCGTCGAGGAGACAAATTGCTATTTTAGAATAAAGTGATGGCGAATGGCAGGGGTGGTGGTGAATATTTAATGGGCACCGCAGCAATCCTCGCAAACAAATCAATATGGCGATAGTAAACGTGGGGAGGTTTGCGCTGTGGCATACAGGGCCCAGGAAGACAGGAGGATGGGGGTGAGGGGAGGGGGGAGCAGGTGCCAGCATGACTCTCAGCCACACGGTTTAGGTTAGGTCTACCTTGACATTTCTGAAGGTTAAGAGATTGTAACTGTCTGTCCAATGTCAATCACTGGCCTCAAAGGTCACAGCTTGTCTATTTTTCATTAATTGCAGCCCCAGATGTCTTCAGAAGGCCCAGACACCTCAGTCATCCACACCGACACCTAGGGCAACGGGGCCTCTGGAAATGTTTGCAAGAAGGTATGCATTTATTGAGTGCAACATCTACACCATGGTCCTTGGCATGTGAAATACTGTATGTTTCATTGTATGGTAAAGTACTGTATGTCTTATTGTATGGCATGGAAGGTATATGGCTTGCTGCATTTATCATCAACACTCATCTTGCTTTTAAATAAATACATGAATAAACTAGAAAAGTGCAAATCTGGGAAATTGTAATTGTGGTTGCATTGACGCGAGTCGCGAGGAATCCACTTGGAACTACATTCCGTCATACCATTTATATTATACAGTATATTGTGATGTCATGTGAAGCATGACAACAGTGACAACAGTGTGTGAAGCATGACCAAAAGCGTAATTGTTCTGTTGTGCAAAAGTTAACAAAAAGCAGGTTCATTTTGCTGGCAAAACAATCTCGGACCGAGAACAATAAGTGTGTTGCCAATAGCAACCACACTAATGAATGACATGATCATGAAACAACATACATAACACATAACTCCCCATAAAACATGTCCATAATGATTACACAATAAAACAACAATAACAGTTTGTTGTATTGTATGGCATAGCACTGTATTATGTCCTCCACATGAACCCTCAAACTAAACCGGCATCCCATAGCCCGGAGCGACTATTGTTCTGAGATTGGCTATAGTTTGTTGTTAGGCTAATGGTGTAACTTCATTACTCAGTAAGTAAATCAGAGACATTTGCAGTTTCTGGGCTGGCCCCACCGCCAAAATACAAGCCAGAGTGAAAATAAGTGAAATAACACAAGTGAAATAACACAAATCCACTGGCTCTATACAGTATAGATCTGGTCACCATGACTCAGCCATAAACATGCAGTTACCAATGCAGGTACTATGTGGTGTCTAACCTCAATGTGTCGTCCTGGCATCTAGTAAGCGTGAACAAATCAGTTCCATGTATGACCAGGGATCTCCGTATATGGCCATAAAAGGCCAAGGATGGACAGATACAGAGATCTCACGGGCATATCAGTTGGATCGGTGGTGTGACATATAGGTGTGTAGTTTACTAGAAAGGCAAATTTGTCTTTATTCAATTTATATGAATCTGAATATACATTGTGTCATAAAAAACATAGATGGGAGCAGAATTTAACCTGACCCGTTTGCTCGTCCATTATGCTATTTGTCACCTTTGACCCCTGGTGGAGTCAGTGAATGCTTTACCACCATCGCAACAAGGCTGAAATAACAGCAGCTCTCTCTTCCGCTGGGGGGGGGGGGGGGGTATGGTGTGGAGAAAATGGCACGCGACCTGGAGTGAACAATGGCGTGTGCACTCAGCGCACCTCTCAGAGCGCTCCCTCCCTCCCTCCCCCGGCGGCAGGATGCTCCCGCATTGCGACCCGCGGCCCTAAAGTGAGGCTTTGGACGACTCTTCTGAGGCATGAAATAATAATAACATCCCACTTCCATCTCCCGGTGAGAGGGAGAGGTACAGAGGGAGCAGAAAGTACAGGCGAGGAGGAAAAGGACCCTTCCATTGTCACCGCTCACAGGAGAGGACCTCCCCCACACACACACACACAGCCTATCCCCGGGACTTTAATGGGAAAGACAATAGAGAGCCGGGACCTAAAAAGGCTTTCTACATGAAATTTTTATCAGGAGGACTAGTGTCTCTCCGCTACGACGGTGTGTGTGTATCTGTTTAAATGACTACAGGGACAGGTAGTAGCACTCAGGCCCTATCCCTTCTCCCTTGTTGTTCCGTTTAGTTTCAACTTCACTTCGTTTCCCTCCATCCCAGATAGAGAGGAAAGCCTCCTTTTCTCTCCCAGGTGAGTCTCTATGCCCCCCATCTAATCCCCTTCAACCTTTAACCTATTGTTTTTACCATCCACACAGCGTCGCACACACACATGCACACACACACACACACACACACACACACACACACACACACACACACACACACACACACACAGCACACACACACATGCACACACACACACACACACACACACACACGCACACACGCAGTGTCGCACACATGCACACACACGCACACACACACACACACACACACACACACACACACACACACGTGCGCACGCACACACGCACACACACACACACACACACACACACACACACACACACTCAAACACACGCACACACACATGCACACCAAATGTTAAGGGCCAAATTGGATTAACACCACGCCACGGTCCATGGTCTGGGCACTTAACAAACACGGATGCACTTAAGGGAGCCCACAGAATGCTTTGTGACTGAACAAAAACAACAGGAGAGATGGAGTCTGGGCGCGACCGCAGGGCCAGGGCTAATATGTCGTCTACCGGAAAGGACCATCAGGCTGGAGAGAGTCGGCCTACTGGAAGAGGAGTGGAGCTCTCGGAGAAGGCCCAGGAGGTCCATTATATAGTGTCCTTTAGTGCTTCCTTATTCCGGCAGCCGTCAAACAAATCATCTTCTCTTATCAAATTGATGAGGGTGTTTTTTATTTATTTATTCTGGGCGTGAGTTTGTTGATACGACTAAATTGAGGTGAGATAAAAGGGCTAAAAAGGGCATGCATGTAATGGAATTTAAACACACAACGTGTGTGAGTGAGATTAGATTACAATATTTACAAAATCATACAGTATATCACCTAATGTGAACTTACACTGTCCATACACACATTGTGGTTATCAATATAAAAAGGAACTGGTATGTCAGCAACACATATTACAAATATTACCCTCGAAATAAATGTTTAAAAACACACACACACACACACACACACACACACACACACACACACACACACACATACTGACATACATATATATATATATATATATATATATATATATATATATATATATATATATATATATATATATATGCCGTGTAGATACCTCAAGTTCCAATATACTGTGCAAATAATCAATCAAGACAAATCAAATCACAAACAGAGGACCTCTCTGTTACAACCACATAGCATTGTCAATGTTTTAAAAACCATTTGATACTGATTGTTTAACAGTTGTTGTTTTCTGGTCTGTTTTACTTATGTGGAAACCCAGGCTACCAATCGATGCCTGAGGTTAATATATTAGTATGATGAGCATGTTGAGTTACAGGAGCAAGACGTGACCCCAATAAACCTCAAATAAATTATAATATTATGCAGCTGTGACTAGCTGGAAGAGATTCAGAGAGAAAGGCAATTCATTACATTCTTTGTGTGTGTGTGTGTGTGTGTGTGTGTGTGTGTGTGTGTGTGTGTGTGTGTGTGTGTGTGTGTGTGTGTGTGTGTGTGTGTGTGTGTGCGTGTGTGTGTGTGTGTGTGTGTGTGTGTGTGTCTGTGTGCGTCTGTGTGTGCGTGTGTGTGCATGTGTGCGTACATGTGTGTGTTTTACAGTATGCATAATTTCAGTCCTATTATTTTTTCCTGTTATAATAGTCCTAATAAATTTAATTTATTAAATTAGTGTAGGCCTAATTAATACTAATAGTGGATGTGTGCGTGGGCACATGGCACATGCGTACATGGCACACGTGCGTGCATTTGTGTATGTATACGTGTAATCATTATGTAATTTTTTTGGTTTATTTGTGGTATTATCCTAACATTTCTAATAAAATACAATTTAACAATTTAAGCAGGATTGTTGCCTGAAGAAGGTCCGGAGGGACCGAAACGTTGCCTTATTAAAAGAAAAAATCACACCTGTGTGAAGTGAGGGGAGCTAATATATTAAAGTCTAACTCGTGTTGATTAGGATATGGTGATGTAATGGTGATGTAAAACAAACAGTGACAAAACAAACATTAAATTCTCTTTATTGTTATGGCATTTAATGTTTTGTGTTAGGGACAAGTTGATGTAAATGTTCCCTTCATTGTCTTCATTGAGTTTTTAAAACAAACATCGAACTAAAAACTATTCTATTTGATCATTTTAATAATTGCACTTACTTTCTCTCAGGGTCCCCTTAGTGATTCCCCCACCATTTTACTTGGAGGCCATGCACAGTGATTAGTTAAGTGACGAAGCAATCTTTATAAATATTTAAAACATTTGTGATGTCAGGCATGTAACTGTGTTGGTCTGATGAAGGCCACTATATGGCCATGGCGTCATAGATAGTTTTTTCCAATTGCCTGAAAGTTTAACCTCAGCACCGTATTTCTCTGTTCAATTGTTTGAGCATTTTGCACTGTGCTGTTTGTACTCTTTTTTACGGTTAGTCAGCACTGTCCCTTGTAAATAAAACCACTAACAAAATGTTGATTTAGCCGGTGTGTTATTGCTTTCATCTGGTGACAATTCACAGCGCTGCCTTGCCATTGATTAGTTTGCTCCGTAATTGTCTGTGTAAGGTATACCTTCCCATATGTAGGGAAGTCAAGTTCCGGCTATGGATTTCTCTCTAATTAAAGGCTGCGGGTTGTTGAAGGATTGAGGGGGTCATATCGGATCTGATCGCTTGCGAACAGTGACATAACATTGGGAAAACATTTTTGAATCCGATCGATATGGAGGGACGTCAGGATGGAGTGAAGTCAATTGAATGATAAACAGGTAAACATGGTGGCCTGACAGGATTAAGCCTATGAACATATTACATTTGTGAACGCACGTATATGCAAACTTGTATGAATGGGGATGCTTGAGCACTCCATACACAGTGTGTGTGTGTGTGTGTGTGTGTGTGTGTGTGTGTGTGTGTGTGTGTGTGTGTGTGTGTGTGTGTGTGTGTGTGTGTGTGTGTGTGTGTGTGCGTGTGTGCATGCGTGTGTGCGTGCGTGCGTGTGTACGTGCGTGCGTGCGTATCAGTGAGTCTCAGGCCGCAAGGCTGCTACTACCACCTGGGAACATTGGTGGTGGGTGAAGGCAGATAGCAGAGGGGGGGGGGGGTGTCCACACTGTTCCTAGGACTGGCTTTATGGTAATCAGGGTTAAAGTGAGCGGCGTCTCTTCTCTGATAGGGTGCCTACGAAACACTGACACATGCTCACCCCTGCACACACACACACACACACACACACAACCACAACCATGTTATATGAGAGGGGGTCACCGTTCGCCCTAATCACGGGCGTGACATGACATGCTGTAGGTTGGCCTTCGCTGTTAAATATTTATGTCAGCTGCTACCACCGCACCGCCTTGATGGCTGTCAAGTCTTTGACACAGACTCTCTCTCTCTCTCTCTCTCTCTCTCTCTCTCTCTATCTGGTTTCATCTTGCTTGTTCTTCCTCCGTCTATCTCTCTCTTTCTCCACGGCTTCCCCTGTCCCTCTGTTTCTCTTTCTGGTCCCATTAAAATTCAACAAAAACAGGAAGAAACACATAGGCATGGGCCGGTGTTGAGGAGTGTTCTGCTGAGTTGAACAGTTCAAGCTTTAGGACTGACATGCGTCCGTTTAGTTTTCCATATGCACTGACATGCACTGTATATGCAGGTACTTCTGTCTTGCTCACTAATCCTTGTAGTGCTATGCATCAGCGTGCTCATGTGCACTGTAGCTGTCGCATGTTGTGTGTGGCAGCACAGATAAGAAGATAAGATGACATAAGAAGATAAGATAAAATCATTGATTGTCAAAATTGCAACAAAATGCAGATAGTCAACTCATAGTTCTAAGGTGAAATGGCACTGCCATCTACTTAATGAAGGGTCAAAGACATTCTGATTCCAGGGGCAAATCACAGGCTCACTGGAGACCATCTCTCTCCACCTCTAGCCTGCCTTGCTCCCTCCATGATGGGTGTCAAAGATATTCTAATGAATGTCAGAATACATTTCAGGGGGCCATGCGCCGTACGATCCACTGGAGTGGCCCATCTTATGGGGGGCTGCCAAATCCCCCCCCTCTGCTCCTCCACTCTGAGCTCCCCACCCAGTCCTACCCATGTTCAGGAGGGGTTAAGGAGATTAATCAATGTCAACCTCTTCTCCCTTTTGAAGCCAATAAGATACACACTGTCTGCCCATGCCCAACAGAACATCACTTTGTTCCGTCGCACGGACCCCCCCCCCCTCCTGACCCCACCTCCCAACCCCCCCTTCCCCGTTTCTGCCGCCCCGATTGCCCCCACTCGTCAAAGTCAAGGGGGCGTTTGGCGTTTGGTTAGAGACTGGCCTTCCGGATAGCTCTCAGCTCCGCCCTGCTTGACCTATTCTTTGATATTTGACCACTCGGTTGCAAGACACTTGCTCTTTCCAGCTGAAATGTCACTGGAGCGTCTTGTCAGCTCGCAGACACCTCCAAGCCTGACAAGTGATTTTACTTTGGTGTGCTACAAGGCAGAAAATACACTGGCCGTGGCCTTGACGCGCACAAACTGTCAGCTGGCCAGCACAGCTAGTCACCCATTCTGACCTACTGCAGACAAAGAGGGACAGCCCCATGCACTGTAATATATATATAGTATAAATTTAACTCTGAAGAAAATGAATGCTTGGCCAATATTTGGAAATGTATGCATGCAATGGCGGAGAAATTATAGCTATAGCCAGATTGCACGTCCCCAATGCTGAACTAATAAACATTTGGGAGGAGGATAATGCATTCTGAGTTTCATGCAATACCACTTATACAGCTATACAGGATAGGCAGGTAGAGGTAATTTATTCACAAAAAAGTGATCCAATGCAGCTTAAAAAGGGCATCTTTCAATGCAAATTTGATTTACTCAGCATGTAATCATATCCCCAAAACTAGAAATTATCTTGACAATTATTAATGATAATAACAAAATGTCCTGTTGACGAGGACCCTTATTCCACAACAAATCCACCTTTGTGAAATGAAAGTCAAAGTCTAAATGCCCTCCTAGCTGTGCTGCCCCTTACACCCAAAGGGATTACAATGGTATTAACCTGACCCACACTGCTATCCTTAGAGCCCTCTGCTCTCACTAGTGAGACCACAAAGTTTACAAATAGAGGTTAGCTATAGAGGAAATGCCAGGGAGACATACAAATCTGTAGTGGTCACCCTGCAATTGGACTAGCTATAGTACGTGATATCTTCCATGCAAAGTTGACATTTTGGCCTGAGGGTGTAGCACCATATAGGGGAAAGGTCATGGAGTCACTCAAATGTTTAGGGCAATAACCTCCATCCAGGGAAAATGAGTCAAAGTTTCATGATCAAGGACTGAGTATTTCTTCATCCCCGCAGGCTCATGAAACTTCTGCCACTTCTGATCCTTTGTTAATTTTGGTTTTACTGTGAGCTCTATCCGAGATGAAAATAAACTGGGACACAGTCCCTACATTTAGGCTCCAGAATTTGAGGGTAAATACAGTGCATGGTGCTGGAAAATCGTGCTTGGAATTTCTATGCTTTAGTGAGAGTTGAGTATAGTAATTATAATAATACTCTTATTATAGGATCACAACCAAATTATCCTATGAATTAGGAAGTATATGGCATCAAAACTCAGTTTGAGACTCTAGCATCTCCCATCCTCTCCCTTCCTCTTCACACCTCTTTCATTATGCTCTCTGTTCCTCTGCGTTGTCTTCCCTCATCTCTCCTCTCTTCACGTTCCCTCTCATCTCCGCTCCTGCTCTGTCGTCTTGTCTCGACTCTCCTCACCTCACCTCTCCTGTCCTCTCATTTCTGTCGTCACCCCCCGCTCACACCCACCCCTCCTCCTCCTCCTTGGTTCATCTAATTCAACTTCAGCCTGTTTTTTTTTTTTTTTTTTACTAAATCAGCATGTTCTGCAGTTAAACCAGGTGGAAGACCCACTCCTCTCCTCCTCCTCCTCCTTTGACCGTCAGTGACATTGCGGCTGTTGAAAAAGGGTAGGAAGGATGGGGATTGGAAGTAGCAGTCACATCATTTCAGGTTTGCGCAACCTGCTCAAAGTTTGCAACTAAATGCTTGTCTTGGAGGCAGGCTGACAGGGGAGCGGAGTGGGCGCTCACTGAACCATGGCCGGGGCTGCCATGAAATGACAGGAATCATTGGCATACATTTCAAACAGCCTCGCGCTATCCTATTAAAGTGCCACATCCCGCTTTAACGTGGACAAGGAGGAATCCGCTTTGATAGATAGAGACTAAAATGGCTTATTGATTTTCTCACCACCCCACCCCAACCCCCCAACCCCACCCAATGCACCCTGCTTTTTCCTTTTCTCAGCACCCCACCCCAACCCCCCAACCCCACCCAATGCACCCGCTTTTTCCTTTTCTTTGTTGAGAACTTGTGGAAAGAAACAAATTGGGCCGGCCCAAAACTTTTTCGTAATTTCCTTTTTTTTAACACAATCACCACACGAATGGAAAAAAGTTTAGAATTGCTTTAATGAGTGAGAATCTATTATTACATTTGCCAAGTACCGGAAATGGAAAAACAGAAGTCCACACCACACCACAACACACCACACCACACCACACCACACCACACCACACCACACCACACCACACCACACCACACCACACCACAACACACCACACCACACCACACCACACCACACCACATAAATTGAATGTTTCAACTAATAGTTGTTCCAATTAAAGAGTAGGCCTACATCTCATATGTGTTACTGTAGATATAAATAATAAATATTATAGCAATGACATGACAACATTGTACAATTCATGAAGTACTATAGCTGTTTTAAACTTGTGTAAAGTTGTGTGAATAGTTCATAGTTGATTTGATTTAATATTGAAAATTGGCCTCTCCCTGTAAAGGTTTGTGGTGTTTGTTTGTTTATTTAAAGGTCCTACAACATGCCATTCAACTTTTCCATTTTTTCAGGTGTTTTTTGTGCTACCCTGTATACAGTATGTGTTTTCTATCCCTATAAATATGCAATTTTGAACAATCAGGCTTTCTCATAATATAGCGCTTTTATGAAAATTGCTCTCAGGAACATCTCAACTGATTTGGTCATATGCGTGATGTCATCTTTGTATAATTCCTCTCCCTCTTCAGTCTGCAGTTCCAAATTTGCATTTCCACTTTGTTTACAATGTCCGCCATTGTTGATTTTCCAAGCTGGCATTGAATGGAAACAAGCCTGGGTTTATCTAGCATCAGTATTATAATGACTCATAATTTCCATATCAGCGCCCCTACCACAGGACATTGTGGTAAAGGGTACTGCAGAAATGACATGAACTGGTTATATCAGAGTGGTGATTTAGGCTCAAACCATTAGAAATACATTTGAGAGACATAAACAATATGATATTAAATAATAAATACAGTTTTAAAATGCATGTTGTAGATCTTTAATAAGAATTTCATGACCTCCAGGGGAGTCCCCACATGATTTTGAGGGGGTCCCCCAGATGACAGTGACGTGACAATTAATGGACTTTTAAGAAAGAAAAGGGAAAAAATACCATTATGCCTAGTGCCTATACTGCATCAACAAACCATACTATAAAAACTGGTCAAACAATGGTCAAATAATATAAGAAAGAGGCACACCTTGTGAAAATTGTTTATAAAATGGTGTTATTATATTAACCTGGATTATTAAATATTATGTACAGTCTGATTTAAGCCTCCCTATGTTGGAAAAAATGGTACAATTTGTACTTGTGAGTTTCATTGAAAACATTCACATTATTAATGTGCAAAAATGTCAAACTTTATAGAATTACAAATGGGTAGGGTGGGGGTTACAGACAGTGGTTGTATGTATTGTGTTATGTTAAAGTGTGAGTGCATGCGTGACTAATTTGTATTAACTGAACTGTATTTACACAGTGTATTATTCCATGATATATTTGTAAAATGCGATTCAACGAACATATCCCATGAAGTTGTGTAACGCATAAATATTGCAAGATAAGGCACACAGGGGTAAATTCAGAAAATAAATACCAGCCTCTTTTTAAATACCAACCACTTTTAAAAAGATGATTGGTGGCTGCTTATATTGATTAAGCTATCAGAATCATGGGAGGTAGATAGAATTATCCAGACACCAATGAAAAAGTATTTTATTACAGTCGGATTCTTTCAAGACTTAGCCAATTGTATAGTCTTTTATTGAAGCACATTTCGGCCATTATGGAAGTAGTGGGAAGTAATGGTCCTTTAAGCAGTTTACCAAGCTGTTAGGAGATGAGGAGGGACTGACTCTATGTTATATGTTAACTATGTCAACGGTAGAAATGCTGGAGGAATTCAATTTGAAAAGCCTGCTTGATTCCATTATCTGCGCTCAGGTTTTTAGCTTTGACGCTCGGAAAGCCTAAAAACTTTATGGATGACTATGGCCTCGTATGCAACCAGTCAGTGAGTGCTAAAGACCCATTTAGAGCATCCCTCCGATAAACCTTGTTTTGTATTCTTTCCTTCTCTCAAAGCCTTGCATTTCCGGGAGGCTATATGTATGTAACCTTTAAAAATAAATGGTTTGACTCCGAGAAGCGTTGGCTTTGTAAATATTGTACTGCTAGCACGGATAATCAAATTAACATAATTATATCTGGGCCGCCTGAGGCAAGTGCTTAATTCTGTGTCAAAGGGCTTTTGTCAAGCTGCAGGCTTTGGATTTGATCATACACAAAGCACACAATTTAATACTTGAGTCAGTCACCTAAGAAAAAACCCATCACACACATTCCTTTCCTTTCTTTAACCACCCTAAATAATTACAAACCGTGGTCAGGTGCAAATAATAGTGATCTTTTGAATGTCCATTCATTCTCTTACATACATACAGTCCCAAAGCCCCACCGGTGTTACGAATTAGCTTAATCGGTCAGCACACAGACCAGTGGACAAGGTTCTAACAACCTTGTCAAATGCTTTGTGCCGTGCAGAATTGAGACTGTGTTCTGGCCCATCAGTTTCATAAGACTTCCATTACAGGCTGTTGAGTATGTTGAGACACATACAGGTTTTCAAAGTGGGGGCAGCCACTGGCAGCATGCAGCGACAAGGGGAGCAATCGGGAATGAGAGGAAAATGAAAATGTGATAATGAAAGAAATTGATAATCAAAAAGAATTATAAAATGTAATATAATTGTGCCAACATCTTCAAAAACATATTTTTCGTGCTTGCGTGCGTGCGTGCGTGTCAGGGCCAGGGCCAGGGGCCTGCCTCGTATTTCACCCATCCTCAGCGCAAAGGGCCCCAAGAA
>NC_137864.1:28311122-28318622 GCF_963924005.1 Protomyctophum bolini
GTCGCTTCAACACTACCTATAACAATTCCTCTCTCTGAATAGTTTGCCGGCTTGATTCCACCTCATAGAACACCTTGCTAAAGTGGCTTGACTGACAGTCACAGTCCTGGCCTATTAGGCCTAATTGTCATTTCTTCTCCACCCCAGTTTGAGAGTGCATCTGCTAGAATGGCTGCTGTCTCATTCCCCTGCGTTTTTTCACCCCTGAATTGACATTAATGGAGAGTAAGACTTAAATATGATAAATATGGTAAATATGATCGTTTGTTGTCCTTGCTTGTGTTATGTGTGTATCTTACCATGTTTGTTGCAATGACCACTTTGAAGCTCATGAAGCAAATGTGTGTGGATAATAAACTATTCTATTCTATTCTATTCTATTTAGTATCTGATTGTGAGATTACTGAGGTGTTAACAATACTTTATTAACCCTCTAGCACCCAGAGTTGCTTTTTAGCAACAAATTTAATTTAATTAATTACTAAATTATTTAATGTTTTTTCTGTACAATTATGGCTAGACACCCTACAGCAATGGATAGCAGTCAGTTGTTATAGAACTTAGCCAAGTTATAATTGCCCCTGTAGTGGTTTGACCCAAAACAAATGCCTCGATCCAATTCGAAACTCACAGAAAGAAAATAATACAAATGTGAGGAAATACATATCGGGTTGAAATTCCCTGGACATAACAATCCCAATCCATCTATCCTGACAAAAAAAATAAGAAAATAAAATACAATTCCAACTGTCAGGCCCTATGGCATCCCAAATCTGAACAGTATCGATCGATGGTATTGACCATTCACCAGATGCAGCTCCCTTTTATTTTAAGCACGCTGTGTGCTGAAATTACATCTACCCTTCCTATTAAACAATACACATCCCCTGGTGGGTTACATTACCGCCTGATAAGTGAAATAAATACGAGAGGTGAAAATTAACATTAGTTACCATTTAGACATGCGTGAACTCTAATCCCCTGAAGGCGGTTGGTGAAATGCTAATGAAAATAACTGCAGTATACTGTAACAAACATGCCTAATTGAGCCAGGAGTTTTCGTTTCTTTTTCACGAAATATATACACTCTCGAAATTGCACTCGATAACTCCTGCAAGTGTACTGTTCATTACAGACCCACGGTGAAGGACGGAAAATCAGAGACTGATCGAGAATGCCGGACACTGGGAGAGGCTGTAGTGTTGTGCTATCGTTTTTTGCTTTATCTGACGTGATTGCTGTGGCTGCGGGTTGGTTGTGAGCATGAACATGGACTGACTCTCTAGTGACTTCTACAGCCGGGACTACGTTTTATACATTTAAAATAACACAGCTGGCCTTGATGCAAACAAATGGGAGAGTCTACTCTGTTGCACTCCTGAAGATGTTGGAAAGTGGTGGGATTAATAAATAGTGTTTTTTTGTAAGGCCATTCAACCACACATTTATAGCTCCAAGGAGCTACAGCTCTGTCAGTGGCATCATGCCGTGTTTCCATTTCATTATCTGTTCAAAAGTATGTTATCTTGTCTTACCTGTTATGTACCTGGCCTAGGGGGTACGTGCCAAGATACACAACAAAAAACAGGGGAGACGCAGTTAACCAAAGAAATAGAATTAATTAACTAAACAAAAATAAGTAAATGTAAGGAATAAATCATGATTGAAGTGTGGAGATCAGTAGTCAGTGGTGTAGTGCGTGTATGCATGAGTGAGATGTATGTGTGTGCGTGTTGTATGTATTAACAGAAATGTTGAGAAGTGTGCATGGTGGAGTGCAGGAGGCAAATGAAAGAACAGATCTGGGGAAGGACTGGGGAAGCAGGCATTTATAGGGCGTCGACACCCGGGCCCAGGTGCGAGCCACTTAGGCTGATCATCATGTCTAGCTCTGCAGCTCCCCAATCCTATTGGATACAAAGAACAGAGGTTACTATAGGGAAAACAGTAAACACAACAGATACCTAAACCAGACAACCTAAGAGTAATATACATATAACACACAATATAGGGAACCGTCACATACCATTCTCTTCTCCTGTTCTATGTCTTTTCTCTATATCAGGGCTACTCAACTTAAACATGGCACAGGGGCCACTCAACAAAAGTCCAAGGGCTGCAAGCTAAAAATGCCGGTATTATTTTTGAAATGTTTACAAATGAGTGTTGACTATATACAACACAGTAAAAAGCCACATAAAACATTTTTTTTTTTTTTATAATTAACAGATTTTGAAAAAGTGGTTAAAACTCATCTGATATCAGGCCATATCACTTTCTCTTGGAACAAGCAATATACAATACCCACAATCTTGTTCAAAATATTGAAAATAAATAATAATATTTTTTATTATATGACCATGACGGGCCGCAGATACATTTAGCCTGGGCAGCGCACCGCAGGTTGAGTAGCACTGCTCTATATTGTTCCTCCTGTATTCTATATTCTCCTTCTCGTATTCTATCCTCCTCCTCTCTTGGTTATCTGGCCTGGGGGGTTTAAAATGGCTGCCAGTACAGTTTGTCATTCAAATTGTATGAAACTACTTTGGATTACGGCAAGTCGGGAGGCTTTTCCAACTGAACTGCCCTATGGCCATACATTTGAGTCTCTGAAAAAAGGCACTATAGTTGTTTTTGTTTTCTCTGTATCCAAGTGTGTGTGTGTGTGTGTGTGTGTGTGTGTGTGTGTGTGTGTGTGTGTGTGTGTGTGTGTGTGTGTGTGTGTGTGTGTGTGTGTGTGTGTGTGTGTGTGTGTCCATGCGTGCATGAATGCGTGCATGCATGCCTACGTTTCTCCCACTCGGCTGGGGTTAAGATGGCAGTACTTGTCCCCTCTAACCATTATTGAGTTCACAAACCAGCGCAGTGCTACAGGAGGCATTGCTGGAGAACCTCCCAGTGGTTTCCCAAGATCCTGCCAGGACTGGTGGTGAGACATGCACACGCACGCACGCACACACACACACACACACACACACACACACACACACACACACACACACACACACACACACACACACACACACACACACACACACACACACACACACACACACACACACACACACTTATATAAACCCTATACACATCACACACCAACTCTTCGACACGCACATGCACAAACCAACGGAGGCCCAAGGACACTCATGCGGTTTCACAGCTAGTCATCCACCCAAACACACCACTATGGTCTCCTCCACATCCACAAAGGCAGCCCTGGCAAAATATTAATAAGACTTAATAATTTCCTCCGACCTAAATGATTTCTTTATGGTGCTGTGGAAACAGAAACCAGAGCCATGAATGGGGGTTCGACTCTGGCCCAATGTCAGATCTGTCATCAGGGAACACACGTACAGACCACATGTACAGTAAGTGCACACACACTTGCTGCTGTACGCATGCGCACACACATGCACGCACGCACGCACGCACGCACGGACGCACGCACGCACACGCACGCACGCACACACACACACACACACACACACACACACACACACACACACACACACACACACACACACGCACAGTTGCACACACACACACACACACACACACACACTTAACTAACTTAAATAAAAAAATGGGTTTAATTCAAATTTGTCGCTGCATGTGGTTACTTCCTTCCCTCCTTTATCTTCCTTAATTAACGACTTCAATTTGCATCAGGGGTAAAAGCTGTGTGTCCTTCGAGGGTATCATTAGAAGATGATGAGTATTTTGGCCTCTAGAGAGGCGCTGGGCTGCAGCAATGGATGGAACCACCAACATGCAGGAGGAAAACACTCGTTACTCAGCGTCAGTGCGGGCGGAGGTTGTGGCTAAGAGCCGTTAACAGGAGGGTACACTGCAAAATCACCAGCGTTACTTGTAAAATAAATATTTTAAAAAGTGTAAAAATTGGACCCCTGAGGCTCCGTTAAGCTATCGGAGTTAATGTACCACTCAGGATTTTACTGTGTAAGGTGTTGCCCGCCTGTGGACATGTGTGTATGTGTGTCTGCGTATGTGTGTGTGGTCCCAATGTCTCCATTACTAAAAATTGCTCTATTCAACAGTCACATGAAAATACAATTTGAGTCCAGATGCTGCAGAGAGGTAGACATAACAACAGTTGATTAACTGTCAACTGTTTTAAACAAAGGACCAAAAAAACGTAATGATTAAAAATGAGTGTTGAGATACAAATTTGACTGTAACTCTGCTGCTGTGGAGCCATGGGACAAGGAAGAAACAGTCACGTACGGCAGACCTGTCGGTTTTTTTATCTTTATTATGAAGCGTCTGTTCCGAAGAAACAGGGGCAGCGTTCTACAGCCAGGATATTTTACTAGGTTTGAGTCCATTTCAGACAGAAACGACGTAAAAACAGCAGTCTGGAAAAGAATTAAGCCAGAGAGAGGAATCTCGGAGCGAGTTATGGAGGAGAGACATTGGGAAAGAGAGGAGAGAGAGAGACAGAGAGAGACAGCCAGAGAGAGGGGGGTGAGAGTAAAAAAGTAGGGACAGAGATGCAGTAAGTTAGAAAGATGGAGAGAGGAAATGAAGAAAAGGAGGAAAAAGAGAGAGAGAGAGACGAGAAGAGCAAATGGGGGAAGAGAAGAGGGGGGGGGGGGTTGGGGGGGGGGGGGCGACAAATCAGTGTTTTAATGCCTGTTGTCACCATGTTATGTCCTCGCTAGGACAAAATGCTGACCCAGAGAAACCTGAGGACTTGTAGAAAATCCCCCAGCTTCCCCCTCGACATGTCTGTGGGATAGTCCAACAGCAACACTTATAAATCTGGAGCTGCTCGCATCCAAGTCCCTGCTCTGAATACACACATTCACACACGTACACGCAGGCACACAAAAGCACACACAGAGGTACACACGCATGCTCAGACATATGTACACACCTAAGCAGAGACATGCACAAATATACGGTGCGTGCTCATGCACACGCACGCACTGCACGCACGCACGCACGCACGCACACACACACACTCACACACACACACACACACACACACACACACACACACACACACACACACGCACACACACACACTTGGTCCCCCAGGCCTTATGACTGCGGTGTGAACACACACACACACACACTACACACTCTTGAGGGCTGCAGGGCTAGGCCCTGTGTCTGAGCTGGCTTTGGCTGGGTTATTTTCTGTTGGACAGGATAAAACAGGCTTTCAGTGAGGCTAGGGTGGAGGAGCTCTGCTGCGCTATCACCTTACAATGTCGCTAAGCTACATTAAGCCTCAGGCACTCCAAGTCATGTCGTCTTTACTACTGTAGGGGCCAGGGCAGAGCAAGTCACACACTGTGTGTGTTATGAAGGAGAAGTCTGCGAGAGGAGAGAAGCTGAAAAAGGGACTTTTACCTCCAGAATTTGTAATCGTAATCAGCCATGGGGAAGCCAGCTTTTTTAATACACACACATGAAACCAAAGAGAACATTCCACAAGCCCAACGATTCTCTCAATAGACAATGTAAAAATATAAAAAATAAGAAACAGTGTGTAACAGTGTAACATATTATGGATTTATTTTACTGGAAGTCCTGTCACGACCTGTCACGACTTGTCACCTTCTAAACCAGACAAACTATATGTCTTGCCATTTGCCTTCACAGGGCTGAAGTCATTTCCTGATGGATGTCGGGGTGCTGCTGCTGCTGTTGTTGTTGTTTAGCCTTGGCCTCGGTCGGCGAGTATCTCCAAGCCCTGCCATGATTTGTTTTTAATTTACGTTCTCTTGCCGCAGCTTACATTTTCTACTCATTCCTCATCTTGTTATGTGCTTGTGGGCGCTGCGCAGCACAGTGCAGCACAGCCTGGACGGTTTGTGAATGAACCGTGTGTGTTCTCTCTGCTTTGTTTGTTTGTCTCGGCGAAAACCGCAGGCCCGCCGAGCTGAGCAGGAAGCGTCCGTTTTGTGTAAACAGCCGAGAAAATGCCGGGGAAAGGGGGGGGGGGGGGGGGGGGGAGGTGAGAGAGAGTGAGAGAGAAGAGGCAGAACTTCAGAATGTTAAAGAAGGAGCGAGCCCAAAATAAAGTATGATGACAGAGAGAATGAGACAGAACTGGGAAGCATGTCAGAGAGAATGGGAGGGATGAGGACAATGAGAAAGAAGGAGAGAGAAAGAGAGATGGAAGAAGGGAGGGCACGAGTGAGCAAAAAAGAAAGGGGAGAAACAGAGACAGTGACCCTTGGACTCGAGGGTACGGTGACAGCAAACACATAGCAAAAGTTCCCCCCCACGCGGCGCTTGTCGACAGGAATTTAATGTCAGCTCTAAAGTCTGAGAGCCACGCAGCGGGAAGGGGGAGGACAGGGAGGGAGGGAGGGAGGGCAGAGGAAATACTCCACCCCTCCGCCCCCTGCTCCATGTCAAACCTTGTGCTGTGACTGTGTTCCTACTGCCACCTGAGGGACAGATTAACATCCTCCCTGCTGGCCCCTTGACAGAAATACACCCCTCCTTAACGTGCACGTTCAAGTATGCATGCATAAGAAAACACACGCACGCACGCACGCACGCACGCACGCGCGCGCACGCACGCACGCACGCACGCACGCACGCACGCACGCACACACACACACACACACACACACACACACACACACACACACACACACACACACACACACACACACACACACACAACTAGAACAGTAACACACCCCACACGTGCACGGTCCACACAGACACATACTGTACACAAACTCTCTGACACACGCAGACATCCACACTCCTGTCTGTGTCACACACTCTCTCACGCACAGACTCTCTGGCCGACTTTGTTGTCTGCCTCCTGGGTTCGCGGAGGTCAGGGGACTGGGGGCCCTGTCCCCTCCCTGCGTGGAGACTTTTTGGTCCAGGGCCCAGGCTGATTTCCCCTCCGCCTCACTGATTAAATCAAGCTGGACATTTCTGAGTGGAGGTGGGAGAGGGGGAGAGAGAGAGGGAGGGAGGGGATGTTAAAGTCGCTGCCAAGTAGCGACACACGGTTCCAGTCCAGTCACACAATCTCGTCTTCCCCTGCCTTCCTCTCTTCCTCACTTTCTTTTCTCTCCCTCTTTTCTCTCCCTCCTCCCTTCTCATGTTTAAAAAAGTATACATATATATATATATATATATACATAAATGAACTCACAAAAACAGAATATCATCTGTGCAAGGAGAAGTGGAGGGGAACAGGCCCCAGGTCGTGGAGAAAAACACATAAATCTAAATTAGGCCAGAGGACGTGGTGAGAGAACTCTGGGAGCTGCTAACACATTCATGGTCGCAAAAGCAGGGCGACACAGCGGGGCAGGGATGGGGTGGCGGGGGAGGGGAGGGGAGGGGAGTGGGGGGATGTTGGGGGGCTGTGTGGAACGCAGTCTGCCTACAGGTAGCCCAGAGGTTCCACTATGAGTCACAGGGTCAGTCTAAAGAGTACGTTAGCAAAATACTAGAAAGAGAGAGCAAAACGTGACTCCATGTCATTCA
>NC_137864.1:28323622-28338622 GCF_963924005.1 Protomyctophum bolini
CCCCAGCCCCACCCCCGTCCCCCCGTCCCCCCCGAGGCAGTCTCAACCTCAACGCCCTCGGCTTTCTGGGGGAACCAGGTGTCACGGATGAACGAGGGACATTCATCAGGCTCACTTACAGATAATCAGTGCAGCTCGGACGACTGTATAGGAGAGACCGCTGTGTGTATGACCGTGTGTGTGTGTGTGTGTGTGTGTGTGTGTGTGTGTGTGTGTGTGTGTGTGTGTGTGTGTGTGTGTGTGTGTGTGTGTGTGTGTGTGTGTGTGTGTGTGTGTGTGTGCGTGCGTGCGTGCGTGCGTGCGTGTGTGTGTGTGGTAAGGGGTGGAATTTGGCAAAAGGACAGAGGGAGGGACAGACCGCGGGACATGCCAAGAGGCATGTTTCCAAGGCCTCTGTGGTGGCCCTCCATAAGCTCCCAATGGTCTCCTATACTGCTGCTGGTACTGGCACTTCAAGGCTCCCCAGCTGCCTTTATTTCAAATGTTAGGCATTTGGCTGACACTCTCATCCACACTGACTTACGATGAGTGAGCAATTAGGGATTCAGTGTCTCGGTATAAAGGACACATGCGGCAGACGTTGAACTTGGGAACCTTTCTGTAATGGGACAGTTACTCTGAACATGAGGTGGCCTGGCCAAGATAAGCTCAGTTATTATACAGTGCTATTGGGATAGAAGTGGTTATTGTCTAGCTGTATATAATTTGCTGATATGAAATCCATGAAGACCTCGTGATGACCTGTGATCTAAAAGAAAGTAATGGGCTGTTTCCCATTGTGGAGTGGCTACCCATGCTGACACATCAATGTTTCCCAACTGTATTTACAGTCACATGCCACAGCTGCAGAAGTCACTACGTTACCACAGCAATAACTGACTACCTAGAGCAAAGATGATATTCTGATTGGCTGAGACATCTCGTGTGTGGCTATACATTACTCCATATCACTGCTAAAGCGAACAGGATATGTTCACAGCAATGTGCAGTGTGCACCATGCAATATGTATTGTATAATGTGTATTTCAATTTCATGGAAGGTTCATAATTAGAGACAAAATGTGACAAAATGTTACTGAAACTACACTGAATGAACGAGAACCATGAAAGACTTTTCTAATGTAACATTGTTTTTCTTTTTAATTCTTTATTTAAGGACATCAACATTCATGTTATACAACATATTTCAAATAATATTTCCTTGTCCACAGCTTTATTTTCTTCTTCTTATTATTTTTGTCTCTGTTTAAAAATGCTAATGTAACATTTACATTTTGTTGCAAGTTAGCCCTACATGGGATAATATAGTGCGAACAAGTCAGTTATGAAAAAATAACCCCACTTCAGGGGGGTAAAGCTGTCATTAGTGCAGTTAGTGGTTTCCTCCTGGTGCATTATCCCTTACACAAAGCTGAGTGACAGAGCTTTTGGAGCAGCCATTGCATAACCAGGAAATCACAGGGTTGCTCCAGAAATATCCGTGCATGAGGAAGAACACTGGACCCCTAATTAACTGCTCACAGTAAGCCAACCTGTATGACAATATAGCTAAATCCCTAAAATGTTAAACGTAAGGCTAATTATGTACGAAAGGAAAAAGGGTTTGCGTGAAAGTCCACTGTGACACTCGATTGATTGATTCTGTGATTCGTCTGGGATGTCTCTGTCTGTCTCTCTCTCTCTCTCTCTCTCTCTCTCTCTCTCTCTCCACTTTTCCACAGCCTTGAAAGAGCCGTCTTGTCACTAAAGGTGGAGGCAATATGGTATGCCATTGTCTGAATAATAGATGACTTGATTCCTAAGTAATCAGTATGTCCTCACAAGACAATGCATTCTCTCTCTCTCTGGTTCCCCTGGTGGAGAGATAGAGTGAGAGGGAGCGGGAAGTGGCCTGTTATTTGTCCTGGTGTCTTTAGGAAGAAAGGTAAGAGCTTTAATGCACTGAAGCCACTGGAAGTGCAGCTTCTGAAGGACTCCCCCTGGAATCAGCTGGGATGATGTGTCTCTGCTTCAGGGTAAAGGAGGGCCTATCAAAGTGGCCTTCCAGGAAGACAGAGAGAGACAGACAGACAGACAGACAGACAGACAGACAGACAGACAGACAGACAGACAGACAGACAGACAGACAGACAGACAGACAGACAGACAGACAGACAGACAGACAGAGAGGGGGGAGGTAGAGAATGTGTGCAATGGTACGCGATATGATAGTGATAGATCATCTTGTGTGCGTGTATGTGTGTGTGTGTGTGTGTGTGTGTGTGTGTGTGTGTGTGTGTGTGTGTGTGTGTGTGTGTGTGTGTGTGTGTGTGTGTGTGTGTGTGTGTGTGTGTGTGTGTGTGCGTGTGTGCGTGCATGCGTGCGTGCGTGTGTTCAGGAATCTCAGACACATGACTCTAAACAGGAAAGCAGTCCAGTTAATAGCATCACCGCCCTTTCCCCTTTGCTGCAGAGCGGTGACCATACCAGAAGTACTATAACTCTGGGCCAATCTGATCTCTGTCCCATATCCTCTTTCTGAGGCTCAATAGGGGCGCACGCGCACACACACACACACACACACACACACACACACACACACACACACACACGGTCAGCTTTCCTCAGATCGACCCATGAAAAAGCACCTGGAAAGAGCCAGAATGTGCAAAACATAATTTGTTATTTGGGCAGTTCTCTACAGCACCTAGATTACCAATACTGACATGTGATAATGAATAGAATGTTGGCTGGTGTGTGTTAACATGATATCACAGTTTTGTTTTAGGAGAGAGGGCCTTTGTATTTCTTTTTGGATCAGCAGTTAGGAAAGCTGAGAGGGGGACTCTGAAGTTGAGACACTACAAATCGCAGAGAGTCAAAATGGACTCTATAGGCATGTTCCACTCAGGATCTCACAGTGCAGGAAATAAGGAAAGCACTGGTGGCATCTGAACCTACAACTCAGCTAAGGATACAAGCCACTTAAAACCAGAGATGTTTTGTCTGAACCGCTTGACTGTTGACATCAATATTTTAAATTATATGATATTATTATCCAGAGCAACTCAAAATGATACATAATACATTCCCCAGTTCCTACATCACCAACATTCCAAGCAGCCATGAGGGTCAGAGGCTTCGTTGCCCAGGCAATATTCCTCATTTCTGCACCTCTTCGAATGATCCCACACAGAGAGGACAGCACCAGGACCGAGAAATATGGTAATGATCTGGGATTTAGCTGCTATCTACAAGTATAAGGCAAGGTCAGAGAGTAGCATAGCGACAGGAGAACAGAGCAGGCAGATAGTTGGCGGGAGTAGAGGCCAACAACTGCACACTGGCTCTTGCTGCTTATCTCCACAATAGCTGGTAATTAGCAGCAGTCTGTGTGTTGTTCCTGCAGCAGACGAAGGCCACGGGGTCGGGCGGTTGTGTGTGTCGCAGTGGGAGACTCACTGGACCCCAGTGTGCTAAGACTGTGTGCTCTGTGCTGTGTGCTAGTGTACACACATTATGCACAGAGAGGCACATGCACACACGCACAGTCGCACACACAGTCGCGAGCACGCACACGCACGCACGCACGCACTGCACACACACACACACACACACACACACACACACACACACACACACACACACACACACACACACACACACTGTTATCACTTGTACACTGAACATGAGAGTCAGGGTTGTTCCAACCCAGAGGACCATGCGCAGCGCAGTGTCTTTTCCTGTTGGAAGAGAGAGAGGAGGGGGGATACAGAAAAAGGTGACTGCTGGGACCCACAAACCCGGACAATACATTGTTAAGTGTTATCACTGTTTGTCTGCTGTTACAAGCACACAGCCACTGAAGGAGTATCACTCAACTGTTCCTTTTCTTACAAGACTCACAATATAGCGTTACCAATATGGATATGAATCATGCTGATTGCAACATGCAAATCTAAACCTGCTTCAAAATATCAACGTTAGAGTAGACAAAATGTAATTATTTCAGATAAATAACGTTAACGTGGAAAAGCTTAAATGTCTAAAGCTAAAATGTCCTTAAAGGACCACTTCACCACTTTTCAACTTCTCTTCCTATAATTCGACCTCACTAATGTTCATGATAAAATACCACAATTTCTTTCTACTCAGTTTGTGTCTCAAGGAGGGCTGTGGGCAGTTCAGAAACCCGTCCACCAGTGACATCATCGATGGGGAATGGATTGAAAAAATGGAAGCCATCGTTCTCACGATAATACAAATCTCAATATATTTTAAAACAAATCTTGTTTAAAAAAGAAATCTGCCTAACAATGATGGTCACTGGTGGTTGGGTTTCTGAACTGCCCACAGCCCTCCTATGAGACACAGACCAAGTAGGAAAAAATAAAAATGGTGGTGTTTTATCATGAACATTAGTTAAATGAAGAGATGTTGAAAAGTGGTGAAGTGGTCCTTTAAGTATATTATACAGTACACCGCGGCTGCTATGCTCATGCACCTTATATATTATCTTATCTCGTGTGTGTGTGTGTGTGTGTGTGTGTGTGTGTGTGTGTGTGTGTGTGTGTGTGTGTGTGTGTGTGTGTGTGTGTGTGTGTGTGTGTGTGTGTGTGTGTGTGTGTGTGTGCGCTAAGAAACCTTTTGGTTGTATACCATTTGTAGCAAAGCTTGTAAATAAGCTAAGAGACCTTTTGGTTGTACCGTTTGTGGCAAAAGCTTGTAAATCTAAGACCCACACAGAAGAAAACCTTTTACCTGTACTTTTTGTTTCTTTATTTTCCTGCCTTCATCTCCTTATCCCATCTCTTCTTCCCTTTCCTTATTTTTCCTGGGGGGAAAAATGAGACAAAGGAAATTATGCACAAAAACTAATTTCACCCACTGTTTTTACATGTAAAACTGAGGTGACAAAAAAACTGATTCTAATTCCAAAATGAGAAAATTGTATATAATAGTCAGTCTTATTCCAACAAATTAACCTGTTTTAAACTGAGGAAGAGTGAAATAGAATATTATGTATTCTTCACCAAACACATTTGATGGCCTACTGTACATTCTCACTCAAAGGAACACCCAAAGGATATAAGCTTTCACAATATTGTGTGTTCATTATTTTGACAAATAGGTACAAATAATGTTGTACAGTGTATGCATTTTTGTCAATAGAAACCGCAATAAAAAAATCTATTTCATTGTTATTGTTTTTCTATTCACCAAGATTGTTATGTAGTTGTACAGTATATATACATGTAACAATCTTTAATGTTATTATGATAATATTAAGTAGGACAGTATTTTTTTTACACCTACAGTACATCATTGACAAAAAGTGTCATAAAGGGTTCTTTCAATTTTTAATTTTTTAACAGTCTTTTGGTAGCCTTATCATGAATTTGAATTCATCAAAACATTTGTACAATAATAGGTAAGATTATTTTTTGGAATTTTTTGGAATTAAATTCAAACAGTGCTCCGTGTTGTCCTGTATTGTAAAGTGTGTGAATTAATGTGTTGGTCTAATTTGAATAACAAAGACACTAAATTTGCATTATTTTGTTAGGGTGGAGGCACATTTGCAGTTTAGACGAGGTCATTATCAATAAAAGTAGGCAAAAAAAACGCTAAAAAGAAAAAGAAAAAAGGGGGGGGGGGGATATAAAAACAAAATTACTCAAGAGTATAGGGTAAGTGATTTTTTGATGTTGTTAAATAAGCTCTATTATTCTGATCTATATTCTGTCCTCATTGATTTAGAGCAGGGGTGCCCAAAAGGTAGATAGCGATCTACCAGGAGATCAGAAAGGGTGTGCAGGTAGACCACATGACTATGCCCCTAAAAATATATATATAATATAAAAAAAATCATCTGCCACTTGAATTAAGGTGACTTGATTGATTGGCATCAAACAGGGCCTGTCAACTCAAACCCACAATGCAATATTCTTCTTTCAAGAGTGTTGCGCACAAACGTCACTAGCATTATTATTAAAAAAGAAAGAAAAACTACCAATTCCATTTCCCCCCTCTATTTCCCATTCCATGTGCGTTTGTCTAATATGTAACGACAGTGCCGCTATTCCAAAGCCCCATCAGGTAAATGTTTTAACTATCTTCAGCAATGGGATAATGTTTTTGGTGGGTAGATCTTGTTCAGGAGACAGGAGGTCATTTTGAAATTAGCTCTCAAATCAAAAAAGTGTGGGCACCCCTGATTTAGAGTGTTTGTTCAGTAACGGGAGTCTCCCTGTCTCTCCAGGAAAACCTTTAGAAAACCAGAAATAGCATTTTCAGGTCAGGAATCAGGATACCAATTTTATCCAATCAGAAGAGAGAACTCACTCAGGATACAGATTAAACAAGTGACATTGGAAGTGGAGACACAAAGACAATTAATGAACAGACAACATGGGAACTGGAACAGTGTTGATAGCAAGCTTTCACACACTCGGATTAAAAGTCTAGGCAGGGGCTCCATCTTGCGCCACCCTTATCCCTAAACTTATTTGCCATTTTTTACTATTTTGAAAATAATTTTAAAATAGTTCAACTAGCTATTTGAACTATTTTAAAAGGTTTTTTTAAATAGTAAATCATGGCAAATAAGTTTAGGGATGAGGGTTAAGTTATAGCCCTAAGTGTGTACTGTAAGTGAACAACAATAAAAGATAACCTGCACACTGTCACTTGCTATACGTGTAGGTTGATTTATTAAGGCAACGTTTCAGTCACACACGACCTTCCTCCTGATTGGCTGAAAAATTGCAACCCCTCCTGAAAATTTATTTTCTGTTTATGAGTTGGAGAGACGGGATGACTGCTGTTACTGAATAACACTCACATACACTCACAAACACACATACAGTAGAGACGGGACGACTGCTGTTACTGAATAACACTCACATACACTCACAAACACACATACAGTAGCAATAAGTACTATCAGAATATACAGCATTTTAACCTTTTAAGAAACATGTCACTTACCCTACCTTTAAGGTACAGGTAAATAATATATATTTTTGTCCTGTTCTTCCATTTTATGTTTTTCATTCATTTCATAATATTGTGACAGAGGTTGGTGCATAATATTCTCGTGGCGTAATATTTAGTGACGCAAGACACACAAAACAGTCTCCTCTCCTCGCTGTCATGCTATTTTCTCTCTGCATAAACGAAAGCGTACAGAGGGATGAGCTAAAAGTGTCTATGTTGCTGTTTTAAAGACGTTCAAAAACATTGCTTGTTTTCCGATTCAGCCGCATCAAGCAGAACATTTCCCGCCTCCTGTCTGCTTGCAGACGACCTTGCATATTCATGGCCACGCCTGTTTTGAGAGGCTTCAGTGAGAGTGGGTGCCAACTAACTACTGCCGTTTTCTGTTCCGTTACAAAAACACTCACACTACCAATGACAGCCATGCAGGTATGCCGACTGACAGGAAATGGATTTTGACCTGTCCAGAGTCACGATAAACCACCACCTCAGAGGTCACCTACCATTAGCATACACTGTCTGTGTAGCATGTGTGTGTGTGTGTGTGTGTGTGTGTGTGTGTGTGTGTGTGTGTGTGTGTGTGTGTGTGTGTGTGTGTGTGTGTGTGTGTGTGTGTGTGTGTTCATGTGTGTGTACATACCCTATATAAATCATTGCTGTCCGGAAGAAACCATCGAACTCCATTTTATTTTTATTATTCATGAATCAATGCTATTGAACACCATTTACGTCTGCGTGTCTAAAAACTCCACGTCTAACTCCATTGGATCCTCAAACTATCTGCCAAACCAGCTAACTCCACCAGTATAGCCATCTTTATTTTAAAGTATATATAAATCAGTGCTATTGAACACCTTTTATGTCTGTGTATTGGTTAAAAAAATATTGAACCAATGAAAAGTATTAAAAAGCGCTTCCTATAATAGGAGAGTGAGAGAGAGAGAGAGAGAGAGAGAGAGAGAGAGAGATACTTAAGAGTTATCATTCTTAACACACAAAATACTTCCATCCACATGCACAAAAACATCATGCACGGACCACCACACCACTTCTCCTCCCACCTCTCTACTTTGGGCTGGGTTAAATCCATCAAAACCACCAGCCTTGCCTTTGACCTGCCTCCCACCTCAGCTGTGGAAAAAAACAAAGGGGAGTAGAGAGAGAAAGAGAGAGCGAGGCGGGAGGGGCCGGTATAAGCACAGAGGCCACCCCTACTCCTCAGACAAGAGCAACTATGGATTTATGACTTACACTCGGCTAGTTATAAGGTCAATATGATATTGAAATGCATGGGAATAATTCCCTTTCTGCGTGGACAGCTGCCTCGGTAAGTCTGTAGGATTAATAAAACAACGGGGTGAATGTTGTTTTTGTTGCTATGTGAAGTTCTCATTGAGACCGCATGCCCCCGTGGCTCCCTGTGAAACAGTTCGGATGTTCAAGGAGAGATTCATTTGAAAGGCTATAAGACACTTAGGCCAGGACCCCTACCATGTTGAATCGAGCCACTGAGGGAGAGGAAGAGAGAGAGATTGAGAGTTTGTGACGTGCTTTTGTGTGTGTGTGTGTGTGTGTGTGTGTGTGTGTGTGTGTGTGTGTGTGTCTGTCTGTCTGTCTGTCTGTCTGTCTGTCTGTCTGTCTGTCTGTCTGTCTGTCTGTCTGTCTGTCTGTCTGTTCACATTCACACTCATTCAACCTATATGCACATGCACTTTCCACTGAGATTCCAAAACTGAATATTCAAAGTGCATCCGTCTATTCTCCATGCACAGTTTATCTGCATGTTATCATCAACTCGGCTTCCTCCTCCCACGCTTATATGACTTCTATGTTCCCCCAAACCTCCTCCTCCTCCTCCTCCTCAGCCCCTCCGCTCTGTTCCTCAGCCTCTCTACATGGAGAGCCCCGCTCCGCTCTGCTCGGTCCCCACGGAGTCTCCTGTGTCAGTACATTACCTTATAAGTGGAGGCATCGACTGTGGGGACTCTTTGATACACATTCACATATAGTACAAACACAATTGATCTTCTATGAGGACTGTGTGTGTGTGTGTGTGTGTGTGTGTGTGTGTGTGTGTGTGTGTGTGTGTGTGTGTGTGTGTGTGCGTGCGTGCGTGCACGCATGTGGGTGGGAAGAAAGATCTACACATGTGTAACAGATCACAGGCATGCTGATGGAATAATAACTACTCATAGAAAAGGGGAACAAAGCACCTGTTTGATAAGGATGTGACATGGGGCAATCATTCCCTCTCTCTCACTCTCACACTCTCTCTCTCTCTCTCTCTCTCTCTCTCTCTCTCTCTCTCTCTCTTTCTCGCCTGCAGTTGCATGCCAAACTGCCATCATCACGCTATATAAATCAAGGCTAGTGTGGAAAAAAACACATACAGCATAATAATAGTATACCAATGTATTTTTTTATTTTTATCCTATGTACAGTATTGCGCTGTTTTAATTCTATATGTCTTGTCTTTTGGTATGAATTGATTTCTCCCATAGGGACGCTCATGCGATGAATTCATCTTTTGACAACATTCGCAGCTCAATTAAATGCTGTTTATGTCAATCTCCCCCATGTGTGTGTGTGGGAGGCGGCGGTTCAACTGTGTGGTACACGGCAGTGGGAGGCACGTTGTCATCTGTGGGCCACGAGGTAGCAGAGAGACCGGAGGGAATCATCCACACGGAGAGCACCGGGTCAGCACTTCAGCACTGGGCTTTTTCTGTACACGCAAAAAAGTATATATATAATAATAGATACATCCAATGTCCACATGTTATTAGTACAGGGAACTATTCGCTCATTTGCTGTTTTGAGAAACAGAAAAGGGGCTGGGAATGTGGTGGGTTATCTGCAAAAATGTTCTTCGCGACTGCTGGTCATTTCTTTTATTTAAAGGTTGTTGAGGAGAGAGAGGGAGAGAAAGAGAGGGGGGATGCTAGATACAAATACGGTAACTGTTTTTGTTTCAGATGCTGGCTCAGACAGCAGTCAACATTTCAATGTTTGAAATGAGAATAAATTGAGTGTTGTCTTGCTCTCTGCAAAACAAGCCTTAATGAGAATCATCACAGATGCCAAGACCAAGCACTTCAAAACAAGAAGCAACTTTCTTTTTGCACACAAACAGAAAATAAATAAATAGAAGTACTTAAAAGATGTTCTCTTTTAAATAGAAAGCAAATGGTGACAAAGTGAAAGTGCATTATATCATCTAGGACAGTCAGACTAAACCTCAGCAACCACAGCTTCATCATGCAGACTGGGTGAGAAACAGTAATTACTTGACTTACACAACTGTAACATCACAACATTACCCAAAGTCTTTCCAACATTGTTTATCATAATCATACGTACCCCTCCCATGTTTCAGCTATACAATGCCACAATCACTCCACAAATAGCAGCACACAATAAAGAACACAACACACACTGCGGTACAATATAGGGCCGTATTTAGACGAGTTGTACGTGCATACATACATACTATAGTGAAATAATGAAAAAAGAATAGGAGTGCCCTAGCTGGTCTACTTAAACCCTCCCCTGCAGGGTAGAGTATTTATAAGGAAACGGTTATCATTTACTCTCTGTTGTGGATCAAGATGTCAGGCTCCACGGAGAACGCTGAGCGGTGCTGCTAGGGCCAAAAGTGCAGTTTTACAGCCGCAGGATCTGAGAGTGAAAAGATTATTTGCAAATGCACAAATATCTCTAATTGACCTGGAATATAGCCTGGGTGCAGGAACTGTTTGAAATCAATACAAAGAATAGCTAACAACCCCCTCCCCAGATAAAGTAAACAAATATATAATATTTATTTTTCCTTAGGAATTCAGGATGTCATACAGTTTATATGTATAATATCATGCCCTGAGGTGCAGCATGAGCTTTAGCATGTATGCGAGAATTAAGGAAAAGCAATCAAGGACTCACAGAGAGTCTTGCAAATTAAAATGAAACAACATTTATTGCTTTTCAGACGAGCTCATCAATGGCCCTTTACCGCCACTGCACTGCAATATGAGCACACCGTGGGTGCGAGTGGCTTCACACACCATATACTCCCCCCTGTGTTTATCCTGTCTGTTTAGTGAGATGAATCAATGGCCGTGCACTACTCCCAGGGTTGATCAGATCAACAATTAGTACCAGGGAGACAGGGAGAAAGAAAGAGGGAGAGAAGGAAGGAAAACACACACACACACACACACACACACACACACACGCACGCACGCACGCACACACGCTCGCGCGCACGCCACCACGGCACAGCCCACCGACCTGGTTTCCTCCACATTCACATCCATCCGTTTAACACAGCGTCCTCCTCCTGCATTCTCGTGTCCAGGTGCCTTGTGGGAAAGCGTGGAGGTGGAAGAGAGGTGAAGGAAGAGGGGGAAGCTCGTCTCCCTCTCCCATGTGGCCGTGGCGTCAGTGCCATGACAGCTCCCCGAGATGCTCTCTGACCTGGGAGGAAGAGACAACAACATCAATGGTAATTCCCCCTCAAACACATTAACTGGGATGAACCGGGTCCCACTGAGCCCCTTCTGAGTGGACTCGCATTGATCGGCCCCGAGACTCCGAAATCCATGAATAAATTTAGCACTAATTGATTTTTTTCCCCTCTCTCGCTTTTCCTTCTGCTCATCAGAAAATAAATCTGTAATTCTGAGTGGAGAGGAATGAACGTATACAGAGAGGACAGGACAGCGAACCTGCTCTTCCATTTTTCTTGAAATTAAGAAATTAAGGGATAGGACATATACAGTAGGAAACATAAATCAGAACTTTTATACTCTGTGTGTGTGTGTGTGTGTGTGTGTGTGTGTGTGTGTGTGTGTGTGTGTGTGTGTGTGTGTGTGTGTGTGTGTGTGTGTGTGTGTGTGTGTGTGTGTGTGTGTGTGTGTGCTAAGAGACCTTTTGGTTGTACCGTTTGTGGCAAAAGCTTGTAAATCTAAGACCCACACAGAAGAAAACCCTTTACCTGTACTTTTTGTTTCTTTAATTTCCTGCCTTTATCTCCTTATCCCCTCTCTTCTGTGCGTACACACACACTGTACAATATACTGTAGCAGGGTGACTGTGTGTGTATGCGTGCCCGTGTGTGTCTTCTCTGTCTTACTGTCCAACCCAGGGATTCATTTTATTTCTTCTTCGTTTCACCGCTGCCATGAAGTTTCATCATTTCGAGTCTTGACAAGAGTCAATGAAAAAAGTGCACCTTGAGCTCTCGTTGCCAAGTAAACAAACAAAGAGAATGCATTGTGTTGGGGCTCCTTTGCCGAAGCAACAAGCCTAGAAATTAAATTTATAAAGATTTCAGCTACCCTTTAATTGTTTTCAGTGAGGTATTTGATGGAGGGGAAGTGGTGTCACTGTCACATCTGCATTACAACAGCTCCCCAATCCTTTTTACACCTGGAATTTTGAAGAGTACGATATATTCAATATTGTAAAGGGGAAAACTATCAAAAATATACAAAGCTCAAGTGTAACGCACTGCACACTGAGGCTAGTAACGGGGGAGGCAGAGATATCGAATATATGTTTACATGAAGTTGAACAGTAGAAAAAGTATATTTAAACTGATGACAGGTAAATGGATTGTGGAAAGAAACTGTTTTGTTTCTGCCATCACGCTCACTCATGGGAAAGTGCATTCATACAGCATTTTGCAAGAAGAAAGTAACAAGAAAATAGGCCAAGGAGCCAAAAGACCTTTAAAAAAGGAAAACAAACATAATACATAATACATAATAATAGACATTATAGTAACTCAATCCACCCCTTTTATTAGGTCACACTTTAAAAATAGTGATATTGCTCTATTATTCTGGCAAAATATTACTTTCATTCACACAATAAAAATACAAAGGAGCAGTAATTTTTAGATGAAATTACTTCAAAAATATATATTAAGCAATTGTCCCTTGTTTCAAAACACATTTCACAGAGGAAGCAAAAATGTTTGATTAAAATGTGGATGATTCCAAAGTGTGTGTGGGGTAAACATTTAAGCAATTTATCTAAACTACACATTTACACATTACGATAAATATACTACCCGGTATTATCATAAAAGCTATACATAATAGTGAAGCTGCTTAGAGCTGTTGGAAGTGAGGACTGAGGAGCAGTGAAGTTATAGATTCAGGTATCATACTGCCACCTACTGGCAAAGACCTTTTAAAAATACAAATTCCTAACATTTCCAACAATGAGATGTCTCAAATGAGGGGCCTTAAAAAATAAAAGGATGATGATTAGGCAGGAAATTGCCTGGTTCTATAAAATGTTCAGAACTGAACAATTTTTCACTTACTCCAAATGGTAGACAAAAGGGACTTATAGGTCTGTACTAATTCAGAGAGGAAACATTCTGTCTTCGCCCCATGCCTAAACACAGTGCCCAGATCCCTTTAAAACACATGGAGCTAAAGATGTGGTGGGTTATGGTCTATCAGAGCCCCCCGCTGCCCCTCCCTCCTTCCACTGACAAACCTCAATTGCTCACTCATGTGCACAAAGAAAATAGGCGTTCCCAGAAAATGGGTGCCTTCTTTATGTTTGATGGATGAGTTGTAGATATAATGGCCGGGGCATTACATCTGCAAATAAACCAGCCTCGACAATGCCCCTTCTCGCGCTGGAAACATCTGGGGCGCCCTGGAGACAGGATCAAAGGGCCCCGCATGCGTCCTTGGAGCTCTCCCTGCGCCAAACATCCACGCTGAGCTCATAGATGAGAGCGTCGGGGTATACATCCAGCCCAACTTCAGTCATCATTGCCTCTAATGCACTGCTTGTGTTTGTTAGTCATATGCTATTTCTTTGTGCATAATTTGTTACAGTTAATATTTCCCCACCAGACTTATTCTGTCATGGCAACAATGGTACGGTTATCGCCCTTTCAATCTATACTTTTTATTTCACTGCATGGCTTGAATTATTCTTCTTTGCACCATGACCCTCTTTATATTATCCATAGTGTGGAAATTATGTTCCTGTTCCTTATCTTTCCTTTATTTTTATGTTATTACATTGGAATCCATGTAAACCATTATATGGAGTTGGTTTTAAAATAAAAATACATGTTCCATAATATTAAACAATAAATCCATGATCCCAAAAAACAATACAATTAAATAAAAAAGGAAGGATGTATACACAGTATAGGCCTACATATTTTATATTTTAGGCATTTTGCTGATTATGTTCGAACATAATTCAGAACTTAAAACAACAGAAACAGTAACGCAAACATCAATTCCTACAATAAATTTCACCTAAATAAATAACACTACACCAAGTACTGGAGTAAGAACTTAGGAGCAGAGAATTTCTTTTCTTTTCCCACTTTCTATAATCAAGCGTGGGATTGATTCTATACCAGCATTTTCCGACTGGCATATCAGAGCAGATGGCACAGCAAGCTCCATATTCCTTCTCTACTTCTCTATACCACAATTCACATTAGCCCGGTTTTGTTTGGAGAAAGCCAGCCAACTGCATAACCTTAATTAGTCGAGCTGTATTCGCTCAAATGATTGCAATGCCTTGTTATAGTAGTAAGAGAGGAGCATCTGTCACTCAAGCTCAAATGATTTCTCAATCTTTACATTCTTTGTAGTCAGTGTATCATGGGAGAACAGACATAATATGATTGTTCCAATACCAGACTTGAGGGCCCTCTTCATGACTATACAATTCTTTAAAAAAGCCAAAAAAGAAAAAAATAGGAAACGAGGAGTACTCTTCCGAGCAGTTGTTTTCATGCGTGTGTGTTCTACATCCAAAATGTTATAAACCGTGACATATCTTCCGAATTCTATCACTTCTAAATCGGGCTGAAACGTGAAAAGGGGAAAAAAAAAGATCTGCCTTCTCTGGGCTGCTTGGCTTGCCAAGGTTCTTGAGTCTCATTGTGTTTGCCATTTCTGAATCTCCCCAAGGCTATGCATCTGCCGCGCTCCACTCCTGCAAATGGAGGGGAGAAGGGGAAAGAAAAAAAGA
>NC_137864.1:28341122-28351122 GCF_963924005.1 Protomyctophum bolini
GGGAATTCTGACAGAGAAAACTCTAAACATAATAGTGGTCTTATCAAAAAGAGATAAAAAGCAATGCTGAGATTATTGAAATCATGCACCAAAGGCTAGAGACAGTTTAATTTTAACAAATAATGCCTCAACTGGAAAAAAGCAAGGCAGTAAGTACTCTTGCCCTGTTCATCAAGCCTAGGTCAGCAACAAACAGAAGTCGAGCTGGAGCATAATGAAATATTAGCTTAGAACACAGAGGAAGAAGTATAGGCTCTTACGTAAAAGGGTTATTTAGGGTTATTTTTGCAGAGTACCCATTCAGCAACCATAGACCTGCACGCTCTGTAAATGACCTGGGTGGTCATATTACTTACTGTGTCAATAGTAGTAGTATTTTGGAGAGAGTAGAGTTGGAAAACGTTCTCAGCTTTCATAGACAAACTAGACATAACTCATTTCTGGACACTTTTTTTATATTGTGTAAATGTCAGGAAATACACATTTGTTTACAAACATTCCGATCTGGACTATCTAGTAACATTGACCTTCATCCCTGAAACAATATCTGATGTGAATATAATCTGAGGTTCAACCATAATTATTGGCTATGAGGCAACAATAGCAGCACACTAAAAAGGTCTGGTGTGCAAACTGTGCACGCATGGTTAGAGTGTTTGATTATACAATAATACTAAAAGAATAACACAAAAAGCCCAGAGGGCTTGTTTCCATTGTGGTCCTGTGTATTCAATGCATCAACACATATAAAGGCATACGCATCTATACAAGGAGCAATAAAAGGATATTTACAGAAAACAGTGGAGGCTTGTCTAGGTCCACTGAGTTGCAAGTGTGGTGGCACTGAATTTATAGCCTTCTACAGTATGGTGATAATGTACAGTATGATGATCATGTACTGACCCACATGATCGCAGGGACCCTAAAAAGTTTATACAGAATAAATAATAAACTAGAGTGTGTGTGTGTGTGTGTGTGTGTGTGTGTGTGTGTGTGTGTGTGTGTGTGTGTGTGTGTGTGTGTGTGTGTGTGTGTGTGTGTGTGTGTGTGTGTGTGTTTGTGTGTGTGTGTGAGACACGGCTTGGCCTGTTGTAGCGTCACCATGAGGCTGATTTGAAAACTGTCAAGTTGTATTTTTTCCTCAGCCTAGTGGGAATATGCATGAACAGTTTCACCGTAATCGGACACTGCATTGAGTAGTTGTGGCAATTTGTACAAAACGGGTACAAAGCGGGCTACAGTTTAGAAGCAAATCGTAGCCAATCAGGGTGGATTATGATAAATCAAACAAATCAGTCTTGATATCATGACTATGGAGAGCATGTGTACCGATTTGTGTGAAATTTGGATAAAATCTGAAGGAGTAATATTAGAAAATGTGTTTTACATATGTCGGCCTCCTGGTGGCGCTATAAAGAGCAGATGTGAAAGATTCCAGGCAAAGGTTTTTCCTTGGCCTCAAGGGAGTTGGCATACAAAGTTATACACAGATCCATGCAGTTAGAGGTAAAAACACAGTTATATCACCACCATGAGGCTGAGTTGAAAATGTTCAAGTGGCATTTCTTCCTCTGCCTAGTGGGAATGTGTGTGCACAATTTCACGGAAATCACACGATGTGTTCATGATTTGCAGCATTTTGTTAGAAACTGAGCACTCCTGCGAACTTTGGAAGCCCATCTTAGCCAATCAGCCCTACAGAAAAATCTGTAGGGCCCGTTTCGAGACAATTTGTGTGATGTTTGGACAAAATCTGTAGGTGTAGCCTACTGTCCAAAAAATAGTGATGCTAGAAAAAACATAAAATGTAGGTTCCGTAATGCAATTCTAATGATCTTTAGCCCTAAACAATAATGGCGGATTTGGTCATGCCGGGCCACGCCCTGAAATACCCAGATGTCTCAAAGAAACAGATTAATTTTCACCCACTTCCTTACACCCGTAAACCTGTGATGGGAAAATAAAGATGATTCTGATATTACTAGCACACTCACACATGAAGTAAAATCCTCTCAACTTATTTTCTAAATGTACGAAGGGGGCAAAATGAACAAAAAGACTGGTCATCTTTGTTGTCGATATTGGCGTAGTAGTAGTAGTAGTAGTAGTATAGAAGCAGTATTGCTTTATAAACAGTTTCATTTCGTCAGCAAATTGGGAGAAAACAGCTTGGCTTCTAGCAGCACTGACTGTATTCAACATGCTCGTCTCTCCTTCCAAATAGACACACAGGGCACCACAGGAGGTTGAGGTGGGATGCTCCCCCCCCCCCCCCCCCCCCTCTTTATTGACTGACACGGCTGATGAGAACCCATCCTGCTGCACTTTGGCAGGGCAGGAAGGTGGGGGAGGTGTGCCGAGGTGCCACCCACCGGAGGTGGTGGGCGAGGAGAGGTTTGGAGGGCTGGGATCCAGGTGGGGGTAACACATCGCGGTCGTCCTTCATAGATATTACATGCGTGGCTTTACCCATGCTGCCTGCTTTGTCAAGGTCTGTGTAAATGTGCGTGTCCCTCCAAGGGTCTGTGTGTGTGTGTGTGTGTGTGTGTGTGTGTGTGTGTGTGTGTGTGTGTGTGTGTGTGTGTGTGTGTGTGTGTGTGTGTGTGTGTGTGTGTGTGTGTGTGTGTGCGTGCGAGCACGCGTGTGCCCCCTCCGAGGGGCCTGACTGACTGAGACAGGGGTCATGGATGACACACGCATCTTACGCCAGACGTGACAGCACAGCTGTGCCGCTTAATGACAGAGGGGGCCAACCCCGACACACACCTGCCCATCCTGGGCAGGGCAGGCGACCTCGCGGGGAGATGAGAGGGGGCGGGGGGCACAAGGCAGCAGATGACACCGTGTTGGATGGGCAGATGTTCCGGTAGAGGAGACAGCAGAGACAGCCGCCCAACAGGGACCCTACTGCTTCTCTCATCCTCGGCTGTAATTGAAAATCATGTAAAAGGTCAATTGTATGATACCAGCTTGTCCCTCGTCTCCCTCTCAGCAAGTCGTACCCTTCAGCCCGAGAACATGACAAAAATACAACACCGACCGACTACATGACAGCTCTCGCCTCAATTACTGCCCGCTTAAGGCCCTGTAAGTTCCTATAATGGCCCTACATCCACTTGCATAATGACAATATCTGTAAACATTTGCGGTGAATAAATCTGCATACGCAAATAGGTGGTGGCCATCTGTTGTACACCATGGTTACCACGTCCCAGAGAAAGGCCTCATAATTGGGTCCATTACAGACATTGTTATGACATAGGCTCTCCAAATGCAGCAGGGCTAAGAAGAGGGGACGGGATGCATGGAAACGATAACAAACCCAGACTATAAGAAACTCTTTTGCTGGATATACCAGACTGATGACCCCCATCTTCTCTGAGGAGTCCATTTGGATCATTGCCCGTCCGGATTACTTACTCTGACTGACCTTTCTCCCCTCTCTCTCTCTCTCTCTCTCTCTCTCTCTCTCTCTCTCTCTCTTCCCCCCCCCCCCCCCCCCCCCCCCCCTTCTTTGGGTCTCACTATGACGTGGGGTCCTAACCCACTCTGTGTTCGTGGTAGTCCTAAACAGAACCAGCTCTGGACCTGTCACACAGTATCAGTCTCTTCAGAACTGAGGCAGAGCTCGCTAGACCTTCACAGACAGGGGGGCTCATCCAAATGCACTGTCAAGAATCATCCAGGAAGGACCAAACAGAGGGCTGGAAATAAACACTGTCCACTTTTATGGTTCACCTAGAATTTGGACATTGGCTTTTCAAAGCGAGGGTGTGTGTGTGTGTGTGTGTGTGTGTGTGTGTGTGTGTGTGTGTGTGTGCGTGCGTGCGTGCGTGCGTGCGTGCGTGCGTGCGTGCGTGTGCCTGTGCCTGTGCCTGTGCGCGCGCGCGCGCGTGTGTGCATGCGTGCGTGTGTGTGTGTGCGTGTGTGTGTGTGTGTGTGTGTGTGTGTGTGTGTGTGTGTGTGTGTGTGTGTGTGTGTGTGTGTGTGTGTGTGTGTCATATTGTGCCTGGATCAAGGTGAGGGTTTCATGGAAACTGGAAATGATGCAAGAGGTCGGGCTCTGACAAAGAAACCAAGTGCAAGTGTCAAAGTTAAGGTCGAGATATGTAGCCTACATAAATAATGGCATCTCATTTCATGTGCATTTAAATAATTCATGAGGTTAGACAAAACACATTACTCCTAATGATGAGCACATTATGATCACGCTCAAACATGTGGTTTCAGAAGAGGGAGACTTTTTAACAGAGATCTAACGTAAACAAGAGCTGTGACTTGAGCACAAGCACAAACAGGAAGGAAACAATATATTCCATAAACTCCCCTCAAATGAGAACGTTATCAATAACACTTGTGTCTGGAGGAGAGAAAAATCAAAGTGAAGCGCTCTGAGATGCATGTTTTGGGTTTGACTGCCGTGGCCCCTTTGCCAATAACAATGTAACCCACAATCACTATCCAAACCACACACCCTTGGCGCTGCACACTGTCACAAATTATGTTTTGATTCTGACCAAATGCAACAGCTTCCTGTCTAGTGCTGTTTTCCCTTACTGTCCGTCTTGTTAGCTTTAACCAGAGGCAAACTAAAGGACACCACTTTTTTTTTTCTTATCTTTTTTTTTATGCTGCGGGAAGGAAATTCAGAAACACATGGAAATGGTTGGATAGATGACATACCTCGACAAGACACGCTTCTCTCACAGTGTAAACACAGAATACAAATGATTCAACACAAATCAATGTGCTCTGGCCTCATTTAGGCCAGTGACTGACTATCTGTGTTAGCTATTATCATTGTATCATGGACTGTGATGCTCAGTGACCCTGCAGGTCTTGCAAACAAATAGATAATAGCTGTCCATAGTCCCTCGTATGAATCGTTATGCCCCCACGATGTGAACATAATTGTGTGTGTGCTGGTCTGTTGCATTAGCGTGTGTGTGTGTGTGTGTGTGTGTGTGTGTGTGTGTGTGTGTGTGTGTGTGTGTGTGTGCGTGCGTGTGTGCGTGCGTGCGTGCGTGCGTGCGTGCGTGCGTGCACGCGTGTGTGTGTGTGTGTGTGTGTGTGTGTGTGTGTGTGTGTCATTTTGTGTTGTGTTGTGTACTTTTATACTCTTCGGAGAATGTAACTGTGTGTGTATATGCACGTGCGCGCATGAAGCACCAGATTGCACATTTCAAAGGCAAGACAGCTCCTGGGCTTGCTGAACTTTTGCTTGTTATCAGGAGCTGGGAGTGAGATGGAGAGAATTGATCTTTTGTCTACTGGAGGTGCACTCCCTTGGGCTGGGCCTCTCGCTCGCTCACTCGCTTGGCTGCCATGCAGAGGGCTTTCTTTCTCCTTTCCTCTTCTTTCTCCTCTCTTCATTCTCTCTCTTTCTCTTTCGTTTTCCTCTGACTCCCTCCCCATCTCTCTTTTGGTACCTCTCTTTCTCCCAATCTCTCTCTCTCTCTCTCTCTCTCTCTCTCTCTCTCTCTCTCTCTCTCTCTGCGTGGCGTCTGCCTCTCCTCCAGCTGACACTTGTCCTGCCGTTACAGGGAGAGATGTGCGCTGAGCGTCTGACACCAGGATTGATCTCCCTCCCTCTTCCCTATAAGCCTCCCTTCTCAGGCTCCTAGAGACTCCAATGGAAACGAGCGATGGGTGGAGAGAGGGAGAGAAGGGAGGAGAAGTGGGGGCGGTTGTCAACTCCCATCACTACTTCAAACTAACAACGTTTGGTGCCGCGGAAAGAAAGGGGGAACTGAAGAAGTTGACAATTTGGACAAACTGGTGAGAGCAGAATGAGGCTGGGATTTGAAATGGCGAATAAAGTCTGTCACCCACCAGCCACCACAACAGAGGATTCCAGCATTGAACTGCCAGTCACTGTTTGTTGAGTTTTAATCCGTCAAGCAAGATATTTAATGAGATATGATGTCACCAGCCGAAACAAGACAACAAAATTAGACGGATAAAAGATAAAACTTTATTGATCGATGAGGGTATACATTTGGACTACTGAAGACATGTTAATTTGATCTACTGACGTGAAGGAAGTATACAGAGCATTTTAAACAACGTAGTCACACAATTGTGGAAAAGGATACAGCTTTGACCATACATGGCTGAAGTAATGTAGTTTACTGTATACCCACCACATATTTGTTAGAGGAGCCCATGTAAAGAAAAAACTAAACAAAGCGACAAGTGAGAGCAGAGGTATATACATACGTGGAAGAAGGGTATATGCGTTACAAGTAAGACGCGCAAATGCGGGAAGCGAACGCACCATGACTCAGCCATAACCATATAAGGAGTCCCCAAAGCAGCTCCATATATGGGCACAAAAGCGTGACACACAGACACACAGACACACGGACACACAGACAGACAGACATGATCTGCTAGGTCTCATAGTAAGTGCTCACTGCGTTCGCAATCAGACAACATGAATTCTTTACTGGCCATATGGACTGTGTCTTGAGTGTACAGGGTTTGATGAGGTCAGATCAACTAAGGAATGTCAGAACAGGAAGGACGGGTGTGGAAGGATCAACATATGGAATGACTCAGAACAGGTCAGCTTATGGAGATCTAAAGGTTTGAGGTCAGATGTAGAGTTGCTGCATGGCCTGCTCCATATGCAGATCTAGTTGATGATCCAGTCTTCTCCATGTATGGTTATCCAGGTTTAGAAGAGGTCAGTGTCGTGATCTTCATATATGGAGATGGCTATATATAGTGGCGTGACGTGTCACATGGCGTGATGTCACAAGGTCAGATCCATATATGGAGATCTAAGGGTCTCTTTGATGTCATGAGATGTCACGAGGCGTGAATGAGTGGGAACCATATATGGAGGTGTGATGGACGGGAGACGCAGGTTTTCATAGTAAACGCGATCTTTGGTCGCAATCATACTTTGGTGGTGGTTGGAGCGAAGGTCAATCTCCCACTTAGAGTAATCATTGGACTTCCCTTGCCTCGCTGTTGAGGGTAGTTTGAACACTTAATATTTCTCCTTCTTAACCAGCAACTTACAATCCTCACTGCATACCTTTTATGATTGGCTAACACATTTCTGTTCACAGGGGATAATGAGATTGTAAAAATATACCATTGTCAAGTATGTACAATGTTACATAATGTTTGAGTGAAAATAACACCAGACCAACAGTATACTCTGTGTTTTTACAAGTGGGCTACACTGATTTTCATTGGCAACATTCACTGATTATTAGTTACTGTCCTCTCAAAGTTTTTAATTGGTTTATAAACTGGCAGAACTGTAAAGTATGTTTGAGACAGTTTGTGGGTGGTAATTTAATGTTGCTATAAGTAAGATCAGAGTTGGAACTTTGCTAACATCAAAGGTATTTTGCCATGTAGAGCACAATGACAGCTGCCTTCCGAGCTACCTGTAATCCACATGAAATGCTATGATACTTAGCACTGGTCCTACCCCCCCCATGAGACTTACAAATCCCAAATGTTTATAAACAAATCCCAAATGTTTGTAAACAAATCCCAAATGTTTATAAACAAATCCCAAAATGTCTATAAACAAATCACAAATGTTTATAAACAAATCACAAATGTTTATAAACAAATCACAAATGTTTATAAACAAATACCAAAATGTTTATAAACAAATCCCAAATCCCATGAGACTTGGTCCTACCCCCCCGACCATGAGACTTACTACAGGTCAACTGGAAGTGGTCCTACCCCCCCCCCATGAGACTTACAAATCCCAAATGTTTATAAACAAATCCCAAATGTTTATAAACAAATCCCAAAATGTTTATAAACAAATCACAAATGTTTATAAACAAATCACAAATGTTTATAAACAAATCACAAATGTTTATAAACAAATACCAAAATGTTTATAAACAAATCCCAAATCCCATGAGACTTGGTCCTACCCCCCCGACCATGAGACTTACTACAGGTCAACTGGAAGTGGTCCTACCCCCCCCCATGAGACTTACAAATCCCAAATGTTTATAAACAAATCCCAAATGTTTGTAAACAAATCCCAAATGTTTATAAACAAATCCCAAAATGTCTATAAACAAATCACAAATGTTTATAAACAAATCACAAATGTTTATAAACAAATCACAAATGTTTATAAACAAATACCAAAATGTTTATAAACAAATCCCAAATCCCATGAGACTTGGTCCTACCCCCCCGACCATGAGACTTACTACAGGTCAACTGGAAGTGGTCCTACCCCCCCCCCATGAGACTTACAAATCCCAAATGTTTATAAACAAATCCCAAATGTTTATAAACAAATCCCAAAATGTTTATAAACAAATCACAAATGTTTATAAACAAATCACAAATGTTTATAAACAAATCACAAATGTTTATAAACAAATACCAAAATGTTTATAAACAAATCCCAAATCCCATGAGACTTGGTCCTACCCCCCCGACCATGAGACTTACTACAGGTCAACTGGAAGTGGTCCTACCCCCCCCATGAGACTTACAAATCCCAAATGTTTATAAACAAATCCCAAATGTTTGTAAACAAATCCCAAATGTTTATAAACAAATCCCAAAATGTTTATAAACAAATCACAAATGTTTATAAACAAATCACAAATGTTTATAAACAAATCACAAATGTTTATAAACAAATACCAAAATGTTTATAAACAAATCCCAAATCCCATGAGACTTGGTCCTACCCCCCCGACCATGAGACTTACTACATGTCAGCTGGAAGTGGTCCTACCCCCCCCATGAGACTTACAAATCCCAAATGTTTATAAACAAATCCCAAATGTTTGTAAACAAATCCCAAATGTTTATAAACAAATCCCAAAATTTTTATAAACAAATCACAAATGTTTATAAACAAATCACAAATGTTTATAAACAAATACCAAAATGTTTATAAACAAATCCCAAATCCCATGAGACTTGGTCCTACCCCCCCGACCATGAGACTTACTACAGGTCAACTGGTAGTGGTCCTAGTGCTGGTTCTAGGCCTTTAGAGGCCCTAGGCAACCTATTATACAGAGGCCCCCCCCCTCCTGCTTTGCCACGCCGGATAAAAATTGTAAATTTGCCATGAAAATGCTTCAATCTGGTGCACTTTGAGATCAAAATTAAGAAGCTAGGTGGGGGCCACATGTGGCCAGTAGCCCATGTAAGGGATACATGAAAAAAAAAAAATCTTCTCCCTGTGACGAGGCCCCCTCAGTGGTTGAGGCCCTAGGCAACCGCCTAGTTCGCCTATGCCTAGAACCGGCCCTGCTTAGCAGGATCATCATATTCCCCACAGTGGCCAGATGTACAGTATATGGATAACCGGGGTGACTGGAGGCGACGATATGGAGACAGTAAAGTACCATCTAGATAAATGTAGCCAGGTTTGACGTAAATGCTGCTACCAAAATTGTTTCAATTCAATTTGAATTTACACATTTTGGGTTTAAAGGAGAGTTTATTAAATAAATCGTATAGACTGCACCAGACTACTCGGGGACCACGCAAATAGGGAACGATGCAAATCAGGAATGATTCAAGTTGAGAATGCATGCCCCACCTGGTTGCAATACCTGATGTACCTGTTGTCAGACTTCTCACCCCTTGTTAGAGCCAGTGTGGTATACCTGCGGGCACGGGCCTACTTGGGAACGATACAGACCGGGGATGTGCAAGTTGGGAATGCAGGCCCCGTTTATGCTGTTGTGCAGGGTTTGAAGTTGCGACCATGCTAGGTAGTATCGCGGAGATGCCAGTGCTGTATTTCAACTTAAATGAGAAGATACGATTGCTCGCTCTGTGTGTTTTCTTGTGCTTACGTGCATGTGTGCAGGAGAGACAACAGAAGAGTCATTAGCAGATAATATTGAGTGTCATTGAGAATTGATTAAAATATTCCGATATTCAAAATATTCAAAAATCTATGTATGTATCCTTTTGAAAAATGTATAGGCTATTTTATTTAGCTGAGTATATAATTTTACTCAACTTAATGTGC
>NC_137864.1:28356122-28366122 GCF_963924005.1 Protomyctophum bolini
CCTAGTTAAACCCATTAAGAATATCTATGTGAACACTTTTTTTGATGTTACAGACAGTGTATGATCTCGGGGTGAATTCAAACCATATCTGGCTCCACTTATACGGTGCCTGTTTAATCCCCTGAAGCGACAAAGATCAACTGGCTCTCATGTTATTTCTGGAGAAGCATAGAGAGGGTCTCTGCGGTTGGAAGGCGTGTGGCCATTAGCATTTCATATAAGTTCCGCACATAGCCCTTCATAAGGTCTCTTCCAAACAAGAATGACTCAGAGACATAGCCTACTCAGTACTATACATTGCCTTTTTTGAAAACTTTAATTATATTAAGGGCCTAATTTTGCTGGAAAGGTTTACCAGTCGGATGGAATATTGCTTGATGAAAAGGCCCATGTGAGACTTGCCATGCATTGCTTCCCCCCCCTCCCCCATTAATTCATAAGAAATTAATGTTGTTTACAGATCTTTCTGCTAACACATCAGTAGAACTTTTTTGGCCATCTGATAGCTTTTCCCCCTGATGATGCAAACGCCAGCAACAGCCTGCATGGGTCAAAACAGAGACAGAGTGTGCGCGCGCGCGCGTGTGCGTGCGTGTGTGTGCGTGTGCGTGTGCGTGTGCGCGTGCGCGTGTGTGTGTGTGTGTGTGTGTGTGTGTGTGTGTGTGTGTGTGTGTGTGTGTGTGTGCGTGTGCGTGTGTGTGTGTGTGTGTGTGTGCTTGTGCGTGCGTGCGTGCGTGCGTGCAAACTTCTCTCCATTGTAACTCCACTGTGAGTACAAGACAAAAGAGTATACATGTCAGTATTTGAATGGAAGGTAATTCAACACAGAACATGTCATAGATCAATACGGCTGTCTAACCACTGTCTCCATGGCACAAAAGCTATCATAGCCTGTTTGTATTTGTTTATTTATTTATTTATCTTCTCCGTGGTCATTTCTTCTCCGTGGTAAGGTAGAGTGATTGTCGAGGACCTCCATGGACAGGGTGAAAGGTGGAGCGTTTGCAGTGTGTGAAAGTGGAAAGGTTTGGAGAGGCAGGGGTAAGCCCAGCCTGGGGGTCCTGACAGGCTGTCTCTTCTATACCCCACATGTGATGCTCTGCTCTGGGGCAGAGCCTGTGGCCCATTGCCCGTCTTCAGGTTAGCCTCTCAGTGTCGGCATCTCAGTGCAGTTATTCCCATAGAGCTTCTGAGCATGTGTGTTCCACATGTAACCCATTTGGTTATGATCGATCGTCTCGAGTAGTAATGCAAATTATATTAGCACTGGGTTGCTTAAACCCAGACAAGACTGAGCTTCTCTTCTTCCCGCAGCTAAATCATGCCCTATATGCGGGAACTAACTATTTCCGTAGAAAACGCCCTGGTAACGTCTGTCCCAACAGCCAGGAACCTTGGTGTTGTCCTGGACAACACCAAGGACATAGGTCTAGTATACGCTATTTGTAACTAGATTTGGTGAGGAGGTCTGCATGAGTCGCAGTTTGTCAGAGACGAACAGGTGGTACTCAGTGGGACACAATTTCCATAGGCTTCATTAAATGAATCAATACCTTAGTGTTATGAATTTTTGCCACCACATGATCTCCGAGCGATAGAAGAAAATCCGGCCCACCCACAACACACATCGTAAGTAACATATACAGTAAGTAACATCCGGTTGCGTTTTTTGACTCCTTCAAAATAAGGGTTGCATGGGGAGTGGCCTGCACACACCATGAGATAGACAGGCAGTAAACAGCACAGAGCCCACCACCTTGATTCTCCACTGTGACTCCTTCACTTGTTATTATCCAGAATGTCCCTGGGGACAGGAGGGCTCCGAAGAGCTTATCGAGGCCAGCGACAGGCCCCCGCACAGGAGAATACTGCCACAGAAGCGCAATAAAGACTAATTAGCAATGAGACTGTTAGCCACTAGCCTCACCCTCACCCCCACTCCACCTCCAACAACATTGGACGCACCGCCGCAACACACACATCCCCTGCAATCCAGTTTTCTTTCTTTGTCAATTGCTCATTACTTAACACTTAATTCCTACCCTACATCTCTCTCATCTCCACCAGGCACCAGCGTTCGTTTGGACATACTGTAACAGACTAGTATGGTGTTTAGTTGTTTGGTTCAGGAACAGTTATATAATCATCAACTAGTCTCATGTACCAATACATAATCCCCTCGATTTATAGTCAAGCCCTGATTCTGAGAACTCATGCAGGGAGTGCACAAGTTGGTGCATATGTCAGTAAAATGAACAAAGTCTCATGTTTAGCAACCCATTATCATTCCTAACCTCCACACTCCGTCACCACCCGAGCCAGCCCCTATGGCTGCTTATGCCTGAAAAACAAGGTAGGGCAATTTAGAATGCATTTCAAGGCAATTAAAATTTCACAGCTACAATTACTTATTCCCCCAGTGGGGCCTGCCACAATCAGCCTATGGTGGTGTAATGGGTTTACAGCCTTGACAAACATGTCCTGCCAATCTGCCCTGCGCACACACACACATATGCACACACGCACCACTCTCACACACATCACACACACACACACACACACACACACACGCACGCACACACACACACACACACACACACACACACACACACACACACACACACACACACACACACACACACACACACACACACACACACACACACACACACACACACACACACACACACACTTATCAAGGCTGCACAGATATTAATTGTGGCTAAAGTTGATAAATAAAATCGCCAGTGCTCTTAATGCTAATTAGCATTTGAGATAAAATTTACGATTTCATAAGCACATATTTCTCCAAAGACTCTGCCACGGCACCCCCTCTCGTCTTCCATCCATCGGTCATAGGCATGTCTTGGACATAATCTATCTTAGGGGAAGGAAGAGGCCGAAAGAGGGTCCAGAGGAAACAGAGGCTGTAAATACTAATAGTACTTAGTGGGTACTTTGGGACCGGGAGTATTTCAGGCAATATATTGAGCTGAGCTGCTTAAAGCAAGATGCACTCCTATATAAGAGGAAAATGCATGTTAAACAGAAAGCTAAAATTGGGAAAGTAAAAGCAACATAGCAGTATACTGACAATATAAATTATTTACTGTGTGTATACATTTTACATTAATTTGCGTATTATTCTAAAACGTATACAATAACCACTTAAGCCCTATTTTGGATATCTGCTATTTTAAGTGAGGCTGGAATGTCACTCGTTCACAGTCTCGCGATGTCAGACCATGCAGCCCAGGCAGAAACATACTATAGTTAGCTCTTTAGATACCTCAATAAAACGAAATAGTTCGCAAGTTGAAAAACAACCCCTTGGGAAACAACTTGTGATATTGTGTTCTTTCATATTCCTGAACCGGTCCATATTCATCGAACTTCCAGTGTGCCTTCATATAGCTTCCTTGCCCGTAAATAGGAAGAGTTATTCTGTGTGCATAGAGCCTATATTGGAGGACACCCTCTTCAAGACCAAACAGTAGGCGTACGCAGTGACAGGGACTATGGGGGAATTGACTTGTGAATTGCCATAATGAATTCATTGGGAGAAAATGTTAAAAAAATAAATTAATCAAATCCTTTAAGACTGAAAATCGTTCTTTATCCCTCCCACTCCCCTTCTTCCCTCATATTTTTCATTTCAATCCAGCACTGCAGAACAGCAGTGCTATGGGGCTGCAGAGCTTTGTACGACCTGATCCATAGTGACTTTCCCAATACTTTGTAGCCTGCAGTGTGCTGTAAAGGAGGATCCTTGACACAGATCCACTTCCTCCCGGTTACACGCCGGATGGTGTCGAGAAAGAAGCCGCTCTTCAGCTCCAGTTTTAACATCACAGCGCTCTCCCCCGGTGCCATATGTGCTCCCTGGTCTGACCATCGATCCAAGTCACCACATCAAGGTACAGCGCATGAGAGCTACAGGAGAGAGGGAGGAGAGAGAGAGAGAGAGAGCTCCTGTCCATGGCTCCAGGCGATGCCCGGAAGAGTGACAAGTGCTGAAACCACTTCAAGGGGCCTAACAGTGCCCTCAGCCCCTTTCTAGTCACCGCTTCAAAGCCAAGAGCAGCCTCTGGCAGTTCACAAACCCCAACTCTACACGCACGCAAACACATACACACGCGTGCACGCGTGCACGCGCGCACACACACACACACACACACACACACACACACACACACACACACACACACACACACACGCACACACACACACACACACACACACACACACACACACACACACACACACACACACACACACACACACACACACCACCTCATTCTATTTCTTGCTCTCTCACTATGGTCCATTGGGATGACTGTTCCTATACTTTCCCTTCCCAAGGCCATCAGTGTCAGAAGAACCTCAGCGAGTCCAGCCAAAGCTGTCTCGAGTCCCCTGATCCTGGACTCCACTGGCCCTCTCTCTCTCTCTCTCTCTCTCTCTTTGCCTTTACTTTCTCTCCTCTCTCTCTCTCTCTCATCACCGTCCCTTCTGCATGGCCCTGGCCCTCGCTGACAAGCGGGTATCACTGGCAGAGGCGGCAAGCAAGAGAAGACTTCAGGTGACACGTACCCTACAGCGATCAGTGTCCTGAATTTAAGAGCAACCAAGGAGACAGAAAGAGAGACAGACAGCGAGAAAGAGTGCAAGAGATAGATCATCTTCTAGCAGCAGCATTTTCACAAGACAAAGAGGGGTGTCTGTCTGCTCGGTGATGTTTTCTTACTTTCTAAGATAAAAATAGGGGAAGACGGAGCTTTACTTTTGCCAAAAGGGACCTTGAGCTTTGCCCTGTGGGCATGGCAGCTTTCATTTTCCTCTTCCCCTTCTGTTGCTATTCCCAGCCGTGTTTTTCCAGAGTTATGATTGAGTTTCACATATTGGAGTTATATCTGGCAACCGGGATGTTTATCTTCTGGGGCTGATAACTGAGCTGACTGAGAGTCCTGAGCATGGAGGTCCAGAGCACGATGCAGGAAAGTGAGACAAGAAAGAAAGAAAGAGGGTGAGTGTGAGGTGGCCGGGGCTGTAGAGGGACAGAGTGCGAGAGGGAGACTGAGAAAGACAGCACTCATAAATCCTCATCTCCAGTCTTTTGTCATTGATTTAGTGGATCTTCATTAGCAAGCTGACCAATGTAATGATTTCCAGGCTATATGTAGTTTGAACTGATTGGAGTACCATGGGAGCACCTGTCCATTCTGCGTACATTCTGGTGAAACCCCTCTTATTGTGTACCCCGAAGCAGGGCCAAGGACAGCAACAGCTGCAACATAGCTCACTTCCAATAAAATTGTATTTTGTTGAGTTCTCGTCTTGTCATTTAAATCCATACACAAAGCACCTAGAGAGAGTGAAATGTATGTGTGTGCATGTTGTATGTATTAACCCAAATGCTGAAAAAGGTGCATGGGAGGAAAGGAGCAAAGGAGAACTGAAAACAACAGAGCTGAGGAAGGGACTGGGGAGACAGGCTTTTATACAGGGCGTCGGCACCGGGCCCAGGTGCCGCCGCTTGACTGATTGTCATGACATCACAGCTCTGCTCCCCAATCCACTGCAAGATAAGGAGAACAGAAATTTGGACAGCAAAGTAACCATAAACTACTAACCAAAGTGTATAATAAATATAAGATATATAAAACTACACTAGACCACCTAATATAATTACCATACTACCATAATACCATACACCCTGTGTGTGTGTGTGTGTGTGTGTGTGTGTGTGTGTGTGTGTGTGTGTGTGTGTGTGTGTGTGTGTGTGTGTGTGTGTGTGTGTGTGTGTGTGTGTGTGTGTGTGTGTGTGTGTGTGTGTGTGTGCGCACGCGTGTGTGTGTGTGTGTGTGTGAGCAGTTCAGGTGTGTGGATAGTGGAGGTGCAGGCAGTCTCTCACAGTGAGATTATCTGTCTGCCACTAATGTCTCTGAGAGGCCCATTGTCAAGGATTGCGGTGGAGGGTGTTGTTGGTGAGAATGTGAGACAGAAAGTGATATAGAAAGAGAGAGAGGTGGAGAGAAAGAGAAAGACATGGAGAGAAAAAGATGGAGGACTGAGGAATGGACAGAGATAGAGAGGGAGAGAGAGAGAGAGAGAGAGAGAGAGATTGAGAGAGAGAGAGAGGGAGAGGGAGAGAGAGAGAGAGAATGTGCTTTCTGGACCCTGACTGCGTGCAAGGCCTCAATTATTCATGCAGCAGTGCACATGTCAGGAGCTCACAGACAAGCACAACAGCAAGGCCGAACGTGGAAAAAAATCAAACAGTGCGTCTGTGGGCAATGCCCCCACAATGCACCTGGAGGAGTGCTGCGCTTCGGCCCGTTTCTCTGTTGTTTTTGGATAAACAGAGAACAAGGGTACCTGAGCCCCGGGCTGATTCTCCTCCAGAGCCAACAGCTATAGGACTACTTGTCTGTTGATGATACTGCTTTCACTTCTGTACTCTTTTATTTGTTTTCTCACTTCTTTCATTTTCCTGAGGAGCCAGCACCAGTGGGCTGGGGGTCTTTTCACAGTTCATTAGAATCATTTTTTCATTCACTTTATTTCTCTGAATGGCTATAAGAGCCCCCTCCCCAGTGACGTTCAGGTCCTGTATTGGGCCTATGCAGGGTTCTCTCTATGTCTGCAATGTAGACATGCTTAATGTAGACATTAACTACAGCAGACCAAGTTTGTCTCATCAAGCGGCAGTGGGAACCTCCATGGCTCCAGACATCCATTCTCGTCTTGTCTCGGTTTTACCGACTACCGTCTAGCGCTCCATTTTGAATCTACCCCTACACCCACCCACTGTCAAGCTTGTTCCACCATGCTCACCCACTGTCTTTTCTTTTTTCGGTGTTATATTTTTATTGTTCTGCAAAAAAAACAAAAGAAAATGTAATCATTAGTTCCAGTAAAACTGTTGGGAAACATACAGGTTTGACAGAATTCTGCAGGTTACAGTAATATTTCCTTATATTGTTAACTGGCTTTCAACTTTATTGTCACATGTTTACAGGTGAAAAACGATGAGATTTGTTTTTGTGCAAGCTCCATCGTCTCCCTCGAAGAGAGGGAGAGAGATCAATAAAAACAATCAAATTATCTACATATTTATTATTTACACTTACGGTAGATCGCAGATTACTATATGAAAACCTGCAAGACCTGTCAGTCCGTCATGCCACCGTATATGGCCATCAGTCCGTCACGCCTCGTGACACGCTCCATGACCAGAGGAGGCCAGACCTCATCAAACACTGCCACCCTTATATCTCCATATGGAGCTAACCTGTTTTGACATTCCATATGTTGATCTGACCTCATCAAACTCTGTACACTCAAGACACGCTCCATATATGGCGAGTACAAAATTAATTCCATATGTTGATCTGACCCCTCATGCCAAAGCACCCGTGCACACGACCTCGCCCCGCTTCTCGCCCTCAGGGTGTCTTACTGGTACCATATACATGTATCTATCCGGTGTGGTAAGTATAAATGAGGAAACATAACCTAACCTTTTTTTTATGTAGTCTAGCCGTTGTACAATTTGGTGTACCAGAGGAATAACTGTTGTGTGAAGTGAAGCGTGTCCGTGGAGAGGTAAATACAATGTGAAAAGGACATTTTGTCTCTGTTTTAAAGGTTCTCTGACAACGGTTATTGCATAAGGTGCCAAACAGGCACCGGTCTAGTATCTAAAAATTACAGGAATCAGTGGGAAGTCACTGCCACAGACAGTGCATGCGTGTGTGGGTGCACGTCAGACGTCTGTCTGTCTGTCTGTCTGTCTTTCATCCTCTTCTCTTTCTCTCTCCCTCTTTCTCTGACTAATTAATTGGAATTTGACTTATCATGGTTACTCCATTATTTTCCACGAGACTTTGATGCCCTACCTCAAGTCAGATATAATTACAAAGGTATCAATCCGTGTCTAATGTGTTTGCGTAGTGTGTACATATCTATTTAACACACACAACACGCGCGCACGCGCGCACACGCACGCATGCACGCGCACACACAGAGAGAGAAAGAGAGAGAGAGAGAGAGAATCAGCTTTATTGTCACACTCACACCACAGTTTTACAGGTAAAAAAGTAAGTGGAATTTGTTTTTGTACATAGTTCCCGTCATGTCATTCAGAGGGTAAGGAGATCAAGGCAGGAAAAATAAATACATTTTGAGCGCTTTTGCTATAAAAATACAGGTAAAGGGTTTTCGTATGTGTGGATCTTAGATTTTTAGAAGCTTTTGCCACAAACGGTACAACCAAAATATGTAAGGTGTGTAACGTGTGATCTGCGTTGTGTTGTGGAATAATGAAGTTCCGGACGACTTCTCTCTTTGTTGACAGTTTAATCTGGTAAATACACAGACGTATCTGGTCAGTTTCTGTCTGTGTAACACACCCAATCCTCAGCACGTCATGGGCATGTCTCATGTTAGACTGACCCCACTCAATAAATATACGGATACAGATTTCAAAGAAATAACAACACAATATAACAATACACAGACATATCTGGTCCGTTTCTGTCTGTGTAACACACCCAATCCTGTGTGACCAAGAGCATGTTTTTATAAAGAGTTTACAGATAGTATGTCAAAATAATGAATTGAAAACATGCACAAAACATCGCCACTTCATGTTGGTACATTTAGCATGTTTAGAACAACTAATATTCATCACAGTATCACGGTAAACATACAGACTCTTGTTGAAAATATAGTGTGCTGAGGAACACATCTTACCATGGGCATGTCTCATGTTAGACTGACACCACTCTAAATGTGGACACCAGTGTTATTCAATGGGTGCCGCCCACTAACCAATAAGAAATGTCTTTACTGATGGAGCAAGTGGAACCCACTAAACTCTGTTACAGGTGCATGAACATAGCAGCCGCTGTGTATTGTGCATTATATACACTTAAGGACATTATTCAAGGTGCAGGACATGGTTGAAGGTGTAAGTAGTCCTTGGGTATCAGCCACATAGAGGGCTGACATTGGTATAATCTACGAGTGGAAGGAGTCACACACACACACACACACACACACACACACACACACACACACACACACACACACACACACATGCGTGTGCTTCTTAGACCACATTCAAATAATCGCATGAATATCATAATTGTAAAAAATAAATTATCACACAACTCAAACACTAACAAATACATAATAAAACTCAAATGATAAAAGCAACAATGAAAGTCCTCTTTTGCCCTTAGCTCACCCAGGAGTGTTTTTCATAATCTTTCTCACAATATCTTCTCATTTCACGTTTTTTTCCCTCTGGACTTTCAACGGTCATAAAGCAGTGCCTTCTACCCACATCAAGAGACATGCAGGCAGCAAAAGACAGGTAGAGACAGATAGAGAGAGAGCAAGAGAAGAAAGGCAGGCCAAAAGAGTCAGGGACGGTTAGCTAAACCGTCTGGGCACCTAGGCTGCCAGTCAGACAGCGTGCTGCAGGTTCGACTCCTGAGCCCGATGGCCTTTGCCGCGTGTCACTCCCCATCTCTCTCCCCCTTCCCTGTCTAATTACTGTACCCTATCAATAAAGGCAAAAAACCCCCGCCAAGAGTGAGGGACACAGAGAGCAGACGAATAGAAGCAAAGAGAAAAGATGGAGAATGTGAAACAGAGAGATAGAAATAGGGATTCCTCTGTGTATTGACCAATCCTCATGACACTCCTGAGTCCTGCCTACAACCCCATCTCACCACCCTTCTACTACCACTGACAATACAACATTGGACCCCCATTCCCTTGGCACTTCTTATTCTAAACTGAATCTTCTCCTGCTCTGACAGACATGAAATGTGTATAGCGGCTGGGGTTTAAGCCGGCCTTCCTTTCTTGATGTGTTTGAGCAGAGGAGCGAGCTCGAGGCGTAATGGCCCTTGGAGAACAAGAAAGAAGAAGACAAAGCTCTTTCCCTGAGATGTCGTGTTTTCACCGGTCAATGAATCCCATTTCG
>NC_137864.1:28371122-28383622 GCF_963924005.1 Protomyctophum bolini
GTCAGGCACCACTGACAAGTTGGAACATTTTACTTCACTCTTGCATCAGTGAGATATGAATAAAACGATATAGTTTGTCCCCCATGTGCTAGCTTGAAGTGTGAGTATAGGTGAGGTGTGTGTGCTGATAGACAAGCAGTACGGTGGTGTGGTTTGAGGTGGAGGTGTCTTGGAGAGAAAACTGTGGTTTTATGGGTTGAGGTTAGTCTAACCTTGGTCCACAGCCAGACGACTTTGGATAAGGTGGATGGCATGGAGATAGTGTGTGTGTGTGTGTGTGTGTGTGTGTGTGTGTGTGTGTGTGTGTGTGTGTGTGTGTGTGTGTGTGTGTGTGTGTGTGTGTGTGTGTGTGTGTGTGTGTGTGTGTGTGTGAGAAAAACTGTTGCCTATAAATGGGCTCTATAAATGGGCATCTGACGTACCGATTTGCGCTGAAGTCGGGCATGTCCATATGGGATAATAACGCTGCACATAGTTGGCGAGGATATTGCGATGACAGCCCATGTCTGGTCTATTGGCGTATATGCTCGCCTTGCATGACACACAGATGCTGCCTAGCCGGGAAATCAGACGAATCTGCCACAGGAAAGAAAAAAAAACCTAGGGAGATTGGTCTGGCACTGAATTTCATTTCACTCACCCCAGAGATGTGGGTGACCAATCAGAGCCCACTTTTTTGCTGTGATGTTTGTAACCGCCCCTTGGAAATAAATCTTCAACACCAAAGTTCCAGTCTACTGTGCCTGGATTATGGAGCTAGCCTTCCTCACCATGTTTGAGGTGCATAACCTCTATACCAGTTGTGTGCTCCCACAACAACTCCCCATAGTTCAATGGCACATCGACACCGAAAGACCACTGTCATCTGAATAACAACTCCAACTCCAAGACGGTCTCCACAAAATATCTAGAATCAACATGGCAAATGTCAATGTTTGTGGGGAAAGAGAGAGAGAGAGGGAGGGGGGGGGGGACATGTTAAAATATACATTTATTCAGAGCCTGGGTGAGATCAAACAGCAACATTGATCTGTTCCCTTCCTTCAATCCTCCCTCTGCTGCTGCTCTCCCTCAATATACCCTACTCCCACTCTGTAAGTATCGACTTTCTACAAGAGGCCATTGCCGTGATGACTCTAGACCGGCCTACTGTCACCTCTCTTCAGGGCAAGAACCTTGAATATTAAGGGAAAGGGTTCATTGGACGGCCTTGGGCAGAGCATACAGATGTGTCTGGAATGGAATTTATCCCAATTTATATGCACTATATTTCTCTTTCTCTCTCTTTCTCTCTCTCTGATTCTCTCTCTCTCACGCACGCACGCACGCACGCACACACGTACACACGCACGCACGCACGCACAACATCTACATGCCCCTCTCATCTTACAGTAGGGACACAGTGGTATACTCGGGAGCCTGTTCAGAGTCAGACCACAAAACGAGCCTCTAATCAAGACAACTTTTGCTTGTGGATCTGAGCCAGACCCACACTGTATTTCCCTAGCGTCTTCATGCATTGACCCAACAAAAAAATCTGATTAACTCACTCCGGCCCATCAAACATAATTAGTCCTTATCCCGATATTGCTTAATTACAGACTGTCTCTTACCGTACAGTAGATGTCAGAAACCTTCCAAAGTGATAAAATATTTACTGCAAGTGTTAAAGATGTAGGATGCAATTCTGAATTGGAAGTGGCATCCTGTCTAGTGATAGCCAATGAACGACCCATTTTGTGCAACAATAATCTGTTCTAATGTGGACTTGCCTGGTCTCTCGTCTCAGTAAGACCCACAACTCTAAACTAAATGAGAACAAGACATGTGGATCATCACAGTCCTAGCGGGAATCACCCCAGCTGGCCTTGGACGGGAAGCTGCTACCCTCGCCATGGCAAGGAAAGCCCAGAAAGCAGACTCAAGTCCCGCCATCCCTATAATGAAAGCGGCACAAGAGCTGCTCTGGTATAATCTTAAGGACCTGTCTATTAACCATGGCTGGTATCAGCCTGAAGACCTGTCTATTAACGCATGGCTGGTATCAGCCTGAAGACCTGTCTATTAACGCATGGCTGGTATCAGCCTGAAGACCTGTCTATTAACGCATGGCTTGCGGCATCTTTGAAGCAGGAGATAGCATGTTCCTCCACACACATGGAGGAACATGTTGCACCCTCGTTACGCCCTCACATGAGATAACGTTACGCGCTCGCATGTGATAACGTCTCAAACGTCACCTTTTCTTAACCTTTAACAAAAGGAATTAGTGCTGAGATTATGGCACCTTGTTGTTCATGGACTTTAATGTTTTTTCCAGTGCATAGAATCACACTTAACATGCAGTACATAGTACATTTTGATACACTAATTGAAGGGAGTGTGTCGTTGCAACTGGGTTTGGGGTTCCGATTGGTCAAGCCGCAGCAGATAAGAATGTAGAGGCTGATTTCATATGAGTCAGTGAGTAAGATCAATACCTCCTGGAACAGAAAGAAAGAGTGATGGGTACTTCAGGCATCAGACAGAAGTAAATTACATTAGGAACACTGGCACTGATTCATGATGAAAAAAGTGGAGGGGGAAAACAGCCCGATTGTGTTATTTTCTGGAGAAGTTTGCCTCGAAATCATGGGGCGCTTCAAAGCTTCAGGAAATTCGTAGTTTATTCTATTTAGGTTCTTCAGTTAAGTATCCTGGTGATTCAGACAGTTAAATATTCTGTAGGTTCATCTCATGTCAAGTGTTTGAATTTGACTCATGACTTGACATGAATGTTTTACTCGTTTGCCATATCTGCTAATATATGTCTTGCTCAAAGGTGAAGTTGAAACGTTCCAGACCTGCCTTTATTCAGCTTCATTCCATTTGAGGTCATGCTACACATGTTTGGACATGTGAACTTCCTCCTAAAGAGCATGGAGAAAATAATGTTTGGGTAGTTTCTATGGTTTAACTGAGGAGTAATTAGGATTTGCTTGTGCTAAATTTAATTGAAACCCAACTGAATTAATTTAGTCTTCTTACCCATAACACACAATTAGAGATTGAGAGAAGGCAATCAACTTCGGCAAGCATTTTCTTGTCTCTGGTGACATCATGTAATGTTGATGTGATTTGTTTAGTGATTTTATTGTAAACGTTGGTCTAAGCACCAAATAAGTGTCTATGTTTTGAATTGGATTGGTTTGAACTGATGTTTTGATTATTAATAGCAAATTATACTAATTAGTTATGAGTGACTAAAAGACACTCAACCCAAATGTTCTGTAGACAGTCAACATGGTGCTGTTGAATATGGGCCATGTCGGAGGTTATAAATCTAGAACAGAGGACACCTGTGCTCTAATTCTTTGACAAGCTCCTCTGGGCAGGAATCATCCTTTTTGAAAGGATACCTGAGGGTGACAAACCATTCATCCTCAACTAATTATTTGCACAGAAAATGGTGGCACAAAATAAAATGCATAGTATATCACCCCCTTTTCGCTCAAATCCAAGACAAGATATATTACATACTGTAGCCCTAATTATGTTGTTTCCTTCTGCCACTCGATTTTCATCTGTTTTATTTCTTGACATTGCATTTATCTCTCTGTATGTGGTTAGCTAATGTGTTGCATTTCAATCCCCCTCTTCCATATGGCTTGACTGACTGTAGCCTACTAATATTTAAATATTTGTTGTTGTCTAATGCCATCCCTGAGCCCATGGTCCAGCTATCTGTGATTTCAGTGTAGAACATACAATAGAAAATGAAGCATACTGTGCATATTCATACTTATATTTATACTACTATCTCTCTCAACCTACTGTGCATATTTATACTTCATACTACTATATGAAGTATAGTAGTGACATGGTGTCAGACGTCCCTCCACCGGGCCGGCACCGACTGGAGTTGCCGTGGCAATCAATTGGCTCATCTGGGCCACGGCTAGCCTGATTATCAGACTGTAGCTTTGGCTCATCTGGGCCACGGCTAGCCTGATTATCAGACTGTAGCTTTGGCTCATCTGGGCCACGGCTAGCCTGATTATCAGACTGTAGCTTTGGCTCATCTGGGCCACGGCTAGCCTGATTATCAGACTGTAGCTTTCTTGCAGTCCACTCAGAGAGTGGGCGGGGTCTTTGGGCTGGATCCAGGCTAGGCCATGGCCCTGGCCAGAGCCTTTTCCTGTGGTTCTGAACAACCGACTGGACACCGGGCACGGCGTGCTCTATATTCCTCCTTCTCCTACTCACCAATCCTCAAATGAAACAAAATGGTATTGACCACAATGCTTGAAAACATCAAAAACATTGTGCAAAGATCCACACTCACTGAAACGACTTTGTTGATTTTGCTATTAATACACATTTATTATTTAATGTTTACAAATATCTGTCTCATGGCCTTTCTCCTGTGTGAATCTTTTCAGAATAACTTCACTTCTCGCCCTGATAGTCTTCTCTGTAAAAATAATATAATGGAAGTGCACACTGGATATAAGGGACTTCACTTTCTATTTGTCCAGTGAAGCAATAGGCCTATGTGTTACAATTTGTATTGTTTTTTATCATTATTATTAAATCTGCATAAGATAATTGTCGAACTGAGGTTGGAATTTTGTCTGTCCTCTCACATTAAAACTCATTCAAAGTAACAACACATTAAAACAAACTCACTGCCAAACGCTATTTATAGTCTAAATAAATATATCAGCTACTGTTTGATGTTCAAGTGTGCATTCCTGTGGAGGATCCCATCCACTGCATTTGTATTCTTTGTGACATAGTGTAGTACATCCATGCATGTGCAGTCCTTTTGGGTATTGTGTATTTAAGTAATACAATTTTCTAATATTCTCTGTAACTGCTTCTTACATTTTCAATTCTGTATTTGCCAGTTGTCTTACCACCTGCACCTACCCCTTTCTTAAGAGAACAAATCAAATTGATTTAAATTAATTGAATATTTTTCCTAACTTGTTTTTTCTGTTTATATTCTGTTTATATATATTTCCTTTTTTTGCATAAATTATGTATATTCTACTGTTGTCCTCATTATAAGTCTCTTATTACTAGGACAGAGCCATCCCTGAGCCATTACTGTCTTGTGCTCTGACAGTGGAGATGTAGGTGACCAGTGGGTGGTGGCACTCCCCTGTGTGAAGAGAGAGAGAGAGCCAGGCACCGGACCCAGAGGTCAGCGGGTCACTGTCCCTACGAGGCAACCCTGCCGTGGGTCGCCCGCTGCCCATTCTCCCTCTCGTTATTTATCGCTGCCTGACAGGACCATTCTTCTTCCTGTCACCCCCAACCCTTATACCCCCCCCCCCCACACACACACACACACACACACACACACACACACACACACACACACACACACACACACAGACACAGACATACTCGCCACATTCTCCTCCTCTCCCTCTGCTGCACTGTGTTTGGCACCAGTCCTTCTCTCCCTCCGTTGTGCCAGAACCACCAACTCCACCTTGAGCCAAGTGTGTGTCTGTTGGCTTGACCCCTCCGCATCACATACACACACTCGCATGCACAACTGGGTTCATGTGAAGTGCACGTTTCGAGGACCTCTACCCTAACAATGGAGACATATGGGGTCATCACAGTAAGTAAGAGAAGTCTAGAGTGTACCTGAGTGCATGAGTAACTTTACTCTGGCCGGCTGGTGGGGTGGGGGCTCGTCTCAGCGGCCCACTAGAGGGGTAATTACCTCCCCCCCAGGCTCCCAGGTTGGAACCAGGAACTGGACTCTTTGCCCCCTGCAAGTCTCCATGGACTGGACTGGCCGGGACGAAAGAGACACACACGCGCACGCACGCACGCAGGCGCACGCACGCACGCGCACACGCGCAAACGCTCACGAACACACAGCCACACACACACACACACACACACACACACACACACACACACACAGTACACACACACACACACACACACACACACACAGCACACTTTCATTAAGAGAGTAAGAGTATAGCTTACGGAGGCAGAGGCTCACAAAGTGGGTGCGAGTGAAAGCCCTTCTTTGGCCGGTGATAAATTGGCTCGCCTCGCAGACCGGAGGTTGTTGGAGGATGACACTCAGAGGACGTGAAGTGGAAGAGATGAGGAAGTCACCAATAAAGCACAGGAGAGCTTGAGAGGGTGATTTAAAGGATAAAAATATCTGAGGTTACAGTAGAAGGACATAAGAACTCACCACCTTTTTGTACTGTATAGGTGCACCGTTCAGTCTCCTGTTCTCAATGTGCATATCTGCTGGCGAAGAGGGACCACACATCAAGGGCAGAGGGGACGCAAGCAAAGTGTGAACAAGTGGCGGCCATTAACATCACTGTAGAACACGGTAATGACAGGAAAATAATTGCTATTATCTTCACTGGGTTCATTTCGATTGAATTCTCCCAAAGCCATTTTCATCTTTTTGTACCTTCCAATTACTTCCCCAGCGCTCATCACCAGACTAAAGTGACATGGGTAAAGGGGAAGAAAGGCGCAAGCCGTACGTGTAATTAGCAAATGGTTTCATGTGAGTGCTCCTTTGATTTATAATTCAGCGCTAGATATAGTGAGCTGCACCCCAATACCCAGGGCTAGCGAGCTGCGTTTCTCTGAATTAGCCCTGCGACTCAGAGACTGGAATGGTGGGGGGTGGATGGCCGTGGAGGGTCTCTCTAGTCTAACCTGGCTAATTTGCGGTGAGTTTGAGGTGTGTGTTAAAAGAGTGAGAAACGTGATGTCCATACCTGGGCCTTTAGGAGAATCTTAGGAGGAAAGAACATGTCATAAGGAGACATAGGGGACCTCTTCCTTCCTTCCTTCCTCCCTCCTCATAATTTATTTAGCTCATGACCATGTTCACATGGTATGGACTATGGAGCACAGATTCATAGGTAGTATACAATAAAAAGTATACAATACAATACACAGTACATACGTACAGACATACTGTAGCAAAAGGCATTCATTATGTGAGAAGCGGAAGAACATTTTTTCAGAGAAGCACCCACTTTGTAGATTACTTTTGGTATTTCTGATTTTATTAATGAAATTAATTTGAACGTAGATGGGCAGGTTATAAAATAAGTTGGCAAGTATTTTTCATGATACTCATCTCCAACTCGGATTTCAAATTATTACATATAGGTTGCATAGCCTCGGACTTCTAGGTCATCCTCAGACGAGCCCTACATTGTCGCTTCCAGTCATCCCTCATCTGACTCCATGCATTCACCTCCAACAGGTTACATTACTGTGCCTTTTTTAGCTCATTCCCCAAAACACTGTAGGAAGATTCTTGGCACTGCAGTCAAAACTGAGAGCTCAAGGCAAATGTGTGGACTGGTGCTTTGGGTGTAGTATGTGTGTGTTATTATGGGGGTGCAAAAATACTGTATACTGTGGATGGATTTAGTTTATACGGTAAAGTGTATGGGTGGTGTGGTGGTATATTATATGTGTGTGCTACAAATTAACTTGAAACTCTCCTGTGTAAAGTGATTAGATTGGTGGGATGATGGGTAGAGTTGTAAGTATGTTACTTTTCACTGAACATGAAAGTAGCCTAGGGATGATTCATTCTGTCCATTATAATGAGAACTTTCAAGACCAGCAATATGGGTACAGTACAACTACAATGTTTACTTTCAGTTCAAGAGAAACTATGTTAAGACCTGTAGTCAGTATTTACAGTAAAAGTACACACGCGCGCGCACACACACACACACACACACACACACACACACACACACACACACACACACACACACACACACACACACACACACACACACACACACACACACACACACACACACACACACACACACACACACACACACACACACACACTGCACCGTATACCCACCAGCCACCACTACTGAATGAAGTGTCTTGTGCTGGAAGTCTGGTGCAACGCACAGGTCCTATCTTACCGGACAAGTGCATTGACATTTTACTTGTCCGTTGGACAAGTGACTCTTGGTTTAGCTTTTTCTGTGACGCTCATATACCATGTACAATATCACCACTTTTACATGCTAGACTGAAAATATAAAAACTTCCTTTGGGAACAGTCGATGTTTGAGAAGCACAAACATTATTGTGCACACAATTGACAGGTGTGTTGCGATTGGTGTTGGGAAATTGATCACACAACCTATTTTGTGTGCCCCATACATTTGTGCTTCCTAAAGTTTTGATGGGGTACACAATGGCATCGTGGCCCCATACATTTGTGCTTCCTAAAGTTTTGATGGGGTACACAATGGCATCGTGGCCCCATACATTTGTGCTTCCTAAAGTTTTGATGGGGTACACAATGGCATCGTGGCCCCATACATTTGTGCTTCCTAAAGTTTTGGGGCGACCGTGCCTTTGCCTCAGCCGCCCCCGCGCTCTGGAACAACCTACCTTTCCCTATCCGATCTGCCCAATCCATTGAGCGGTCCAGGCACCTTGGCTGGCAATCCAGTCTCGGGATCTCAGGTTCGACTCCCGATCCCGACGGCATTTACCCCTCCCTCTACTGCATGTCACTACTCACTCCCCCATCTCGCAACCCATTTCCTGTCAGCCTACTGTCCCGCTATAAAAAATATAAAATTGGCTTTAATTGCACTTGATTGTCTTAAAATGAGTGGGCGCTGTTGATGTTGTTTTAAATGTGCTATATAAATAAAGTTTGATTTGATTTGATTTGATTTGATTTGATTTGATTTGATCAGTCCTGCACTCATTCCAGGCCCCTCGCCGCCGCCAGAAAGAATGTCGTCTGTGTGCAGCTCGTGGAAAAGTGAAGATATTTGACTAAATACACATTTTCTGCCAGAACTTTCAACTGAATGAATTATGAATTAATTATTGGGTGGGTGCACAGTTAAAATGCCGATGAGGTCAGTCTGGTAACCGTGCGCGGATAGGACCGATCTATGGCTGTGTATTTGGAATACATGAAATATATGTAAGATCATAGACATTCTCATCTAGGGCTATTAACTTGCAAACTTAGAATATTCCAAGTAAAACCAGCTTACAGTTGATTTAAAATGTAGGCCTATTTATGCTCGTGCTCCGGACCTCAAAAAGTTAATGTCAAGCCCTGTATATGCAGGCCAAAGAGAACTTCCCCAGGGAAAGGAATGGACTGCACACTCCAGAGACTCAGGACAAGATTATTTATCCTTCATTTATTTTTATTTTTATTTTTATTGCACAACGCGTTTCACTGTTTGGCTTCACTCACACCTTTCGATCTAGCATACAACATTGATGCATGCGAGATGCATGCTAGATGTAAACAAAGCGTAAGTGTCAATGCATTTCCAATGGAAGTCACATTTTTGTTGTACGGCTTTCGGCTGTGTTTCGACTGCCCCCCTCCGGGCCCTCCCCCTCATACAACAAAAATGTTGTGTCAAACCATGTGACTCCCATTGGAAATGCATTGCGAGCTTGCATCAGTAAATAAGTCTCATGCATCAGCTATACATCAATCTGTTGTGAAGCAAGGTGTGAGTCAGGTGCTTGTATACATACACAGGTGTGATTTCCACCGTCATTTATAGTGACAATTAGCCCATCATCCCATGATCAGATAACTCCGCCCCAATATGTGGCTATACAGGTCATACATAAAATGTATCAAAGTGGGCAGGTAAAGAATGCAATATAAATAAAAAATGTGACAGACAATAAAATACAATATTAACAAAAAACCCAGTGTGGTGTAAACATAAGATGTTCTTACATCCACACAAAATGTATATCTATACATATTCATATTCAACATGACACCTCAATGAATTAATCTGTTTGTTCAATACTATTTTTTTTATAAAAAGAAGCTTAAATCTAGGCTTTCATTAAGTCCATGTCACGATCAGAGTCAGAGGTGTGTAGGACCCAAGCGCAGGACAAAGGCAGAGGATGAGGCAGACACAAGGCAGGTCGAGTGCACGGTGGTTTATTAACCAAAAACCAAGTACAGGAACAAACACAGGAAACACGAGGAAACTAGGGAATAACTAGGAGCAAGAAAATAACACTGGGACTAGGAATATACAAGGAACCACGAGGAGCTAGAATACACTGACAACAATTCACGAACCAACAAAGAACTGACAACACAAGGGCATACTTATAGACATGGGATAACTAGACACAGGTGAACAAAACTCAAAATCAAGAAAGGGATTGGCTGGGGGACTAAGAGGACACAGGTGGAAAACAAAGACTAATCACAATACAGGTTAGACAAGGCAGGTACAGAACTACAGGGGCAGACAGGATGGCACAAAACAATACTACAAAATAAAAGGTACACAATAAACCATAACATGTCACGTACCGTGACAGTCCATGTGGCTCCATTGAGTTCAATGTGTAGATCCAGAAACTCTCACATTGTAGCATGAACCTTTTAATGTCACCACCTCTGGGTGGCAGCGTAACCTTTTAATGTCACCACCTCTGGGTGGCAGCGTAACCTTTTAATGTCACCACCTCTGGGTGGCAGCGTAACCTTTTAATGTCACCACCTCTGGGTGGCAGCGTAACCTTTTAATGTCACCACCTCTGGGTGGCAGCGTAACCTTTTAATGTCACCACCTCTGGGTGGCAGCGTAACCTTTTAATGTCACCACCTCTGGGTGGCAGCGTAACCTTTTAATGTCACCACCTCTGGGTGGCAGCGTAACCTTTTAATGTCACTCACCACCTCTGGGTGGCAGCGTAACCTTTTCCATCCCCATGAATTTGAGGGTGGCTGCAGAGCCGTGGCCCCTCTCTTTATAATGCCTAGGTGGCATAAATAATCCATATTACCATGTCTAATGGCTGCCTTGTGTTCGGCTATACGTATGGGACATTTCAACATACTGTATAAATCACATGGGTAGTGTTACAGTTGATGTTTAATTTTATATTCCTGTCCTGTGTGAGGATGATAGAATAATTGAATACTTGGTGGTTGAAGTGTTAGAACAGTGAGTGCATCTACCACACGGGTGATTACCACACAACTCATCTCTCAATTAGAACTGGTGCCAAGTGATTTATACATGGAGGTGACCGAATCTCTGTTTCTGACCCTGGTAAAGCAAAACCTAGGAGGTGATGAGCAATGTTTTTTAGGTTAGGGTATTTGAGTATATCCCAGTGTTTGGTAAGGATGTTCTTGATGGCTTGAGATGAGGTGTTGAATAACAGTCTCTTTGTAACCTCTACTTTTGAACCTGTCGTGCATATCCACTGCTTTTATTTCAAAGTCTGCAGGGTTGCTACAGATGCGTTTAAGACGCAGTAACTGCCCATGTGGGATATTATCAATAAGACGTTTAGGATGATGACTATTTGCATGCAACACACCATTTCTGTCTGTGGGTTTACGATAGATAGTAGTGTTGAGGACCCCATTGCATTTATATAAATAAGGGTTGATTGATTGTCACTCACTGATATACGCAAATCCAGAAAATCAATCTGTTCTTTACTGTACTCAATTGAGAATTTAAGGGTAGTATGTGTGTTGTTAATATACTGCCTGAATTCAAACAATTCACCTTCTGAACCCACAAACACCAGGAGTATGTCATCAATAAACCTAGGAGAGGGGAAGTAGCCTTATTGTGGATAAACCCATAAATAACCCATAAATACATTTGCATATAGTTGGGTGCAAAAGTTGAACCCATGGCTGTTCCCTGAGTCTGGATATAGAACTTGTTATCGAACATAAAATTGTTTGACTTCAAAAGTTTGTAATGTTGAGTAGCAACTCTGAAGAAATCTCATCTCTAGGATTGAGATAGTGTGCCATAGCCGCCAGGCCATCCTCGTGTGGTATATTTGTATATAAACTTTCAACATCAAATGTTACCAAAAATGCGTGTGGGATGGATAATGCATTCAATGATTTAATCACATCCCTAGTGTCTGCAATAAAAGCAGGTAGGGTTTTAACGATGTCTTTGATAAAGTAGTCAACAAATTGACTTAATGGTTCTGACAAAGAATTATTACCAGAAACAATGGGTCGGCCTGGTGGGTTGGTCAGAGTTTTGTGTATCTTATAGGCAATAAATAAAAGACTGGTATGGTGGGGGATTCAACCTATTCATATTTCGTGATTTGTTTATCACAGAGCGCAACATCCAGAATCTTGTCTCTATCTGTAATTAGCTGTTCAGTGGGATTGTGCAGAAGTAGTTTGTAAAATACTGTATTTTGAATATAGTGACATGCATCTAAATCGAATTCTATAAACTTTTCAGGCAAGACTTTTGAAGTTATGTTCTGTGGGAATTGCAGCAGCATCATTCCCACTCATCTGTGCTGCAACTTTGATAATAGGAGCCTCTTTCCCGTCCGCAGTGGCCTGGTTTTTCCTCCACTCAGCTCGGTACATAGCCTACTGTGGATTCTCCCCAGTCGCGCCCCATGGGTCCAATGATCCCCATGATCATCTTATATTCTGACGCCCTTAT
>NC_137864.1:28388622-28486122 GCF_963924005.1 Protomyctophum bolini
AACAGTAGCGCGCGCTGGTTTGTTTTGGGAAACAGCAAAACGCAAAATGTATTTTCCAAGGCAAAGATAAAGTAATTCAGAAGAAGAAGCTGTGACTCGGCTGTCAGAACTCAGCACCACCACCAGTGCCCGCACGGTTCACAGTTCACACCACTGCAGCAACACTGACACGTTCAGCGGAGTGACTGCTGTCTCTGTGCCGTCTGTGAAGAGCCATGAGCCGCAACTCCCGGGAGGGGCAGCAACACCGCCGGGTAATCTACACAGACTATAGTGAGACTAAACACACTGACTCTAGAAAAGACCCATATCGTCCAAAATAGGCTAATCAGTCGTTGTCTGTGTATAGGCTAATTAATTGGTAAAAGTACGCTAAATAACTCATTTTTAGACCATTTGGGAAATAAATAAATCCGCGGCGACGCGATCTAAGGGTAATGGACACATAACGGACACCCGGGTATAAATGCAATAATTTATTAACAAGAAAATAATGAATATTTAGAGATATATGACATGTTAAAGAAATCTGTCGGTGAGCACTTATAACATAGTTGAAACAACAATAATGAGACAGACACAATTCAGAGTATTGGAATAGAATGTATTCGAATACGGAGACAGCAGTGACGCGTTACAATGGAACACCGTACTGACTCAACACATCTCAGTCAGGCTTTAGCTTAAATACATTATTACCCCTCCCCCCCCCCCCCCAGGGGTGGGTGGGTCTTGTATACATGACATCAGAAGACCCCTTCAGAACCACACATGTCACAGGTCACAGACAACAGCTTCTCATGGCTTGGTTTATGACGTCCTTAAATGTACAAGCATTCCACATTTCCTTGACATTTCCCCCATTTATTCATTTAAGAACTCAAAACCAATATCACAACTCTCCGGACGTAGAAGTAGGCGAAACGACCCTGAAATCACATCAGGTAAAAAAATTCCTACAAGGCTCTCTTTAAGTCTATCAGAGCAACCGCCCTCAGGCCTACGTTACACAGCGTCACCACAGTTTTATAACAAAAAACAAGGCGAAGCCGTCCGCTCAGAACTGTCCACCTGCACACTCGACAGTGTGCTGCAGGCGTCACGTGGTTAAAACTGCACAGAGCAATCCAAACCGGCAGTCTTGTAGCTCCTGCACAGGGCTCAAACACAAAGCACTGCTATTGCACATCTCATCCACAAGCTCAGCTTGCAGATTGGCCATCTTGACAGAACAGCTGCAAACGTCACAGCTTTCCAAAGACCGGAAATTGTCACCGCACAGGTGACGCAGCATCATTCTTCTGAAGCACATGATCGCAGAATTCAGAGTCCAGAGTGCCAACAGCACTTATATCCCTCATTTAGGAAACCAGCGTGGAGACGTTCGCGGATAGCAGACTAGCCACGCAACAGCTGTAGTGAGTCTACAGTCCACCTGCCTGCTGGCAATATAGCCTGGTTGTGATATGTAGATGTGATTGATATTTTTTGTTTGTTTTTTTTAAGTCATTCTATAACACAAAGTAATTTAATTTATTTTATGTATTAATTGTATTTTATATATTACTATGTTATTACTAATTTTATGTATAACTATATTACTAATTGTATTTATTTGATGTATTACTATGTTATTACTAATTTTACTTCATGCATTACAAATAGTATTTGTTTTATGTATTACTGTTATTACTCATTTTATTTTTTATGGATTTATTTATTTTATGTATTACTGTTATTACTAATTTTATGCATTACTATATTGATAATTTAATTTATTTTATGTATCATTGTCTATATTACTAATTATATTTATTTTATCCATTACTATGCTATTACTAATTTTTATTTACTTTTATTTTACTATAATCTATTTTTTTATCGTTAGTTTTATCCATTTATTTATATTATTATCTAGTTATTTATATTGGTTTATTATTTTATTGTTTAGAGCCCTGATTGATCACATCTACATATCACCACTACCAGTCAGGATCTGAGTGACTCAGAACCCTGGTGACCTCCAGATGGAGCCACACAGGAGACCAGCAACGTCCTAAAGAAAAGAAAGAAATGCTCATTACTACTTTGTTCATAAAACAATATTGATTGAAATATTTATTAACAGTTTGCAGAATTACAGTACATGTCAAGCACAAACTCAATACAAAGACTGTTAACTGCAAGTGGACGACCCAATTAAGCATTACACTTGTTTACAAGAGGGTCCACCATGTTCAATTCTTTAAAACATTTAGAGACGTACAAAGACACTTCTATATAGTCAAAGAACAGAACAGGAATTCATCATAAAGGAGGTAAAAAGGGAAAATAAACGTATACAGTGAGGGGAAAAAGGGAGTCAAGGGATTCACATGTCTTAATGACTGTTGGTAGGGCGTTCCACATTTTGGTGGCATAGGAGTGAAAATAATTTAGTCCCTGGTTTGTGCCGAATCTGGGTTGTACATGGTTCGTTGCACTCCCTCTGGTGTTGTGGGTGTGGACTTCGTTAACATAAAGGAAGTATCTAGACAGGTACATGGGTATCTTGGTGGTGTATCGAATCTTGTGGACCAGACCCATTGCAAGATGCTGTACTCTGTCGTCGACCCTAAGCCATTCCAGCCTGTCAAAGTGGGCAGGAGTGAGGTAGGTTCGGGGGGTGAGGCCAAGTAGGAGCCTGACCAGTTTGTTTTGGGAGGTCTGGAGCCTAGTTTTAAGGGCCTTTGAGGTGCTGTGGTACCAGGAGGTGCATGCATAGTCAAAGAAACCTTGTACGAGGGCTCCTGTTAAGGTCTTCAAGGTGTTTTTGTTGACCAGTGAGGAGATCCTGTAAAGGAATCTTGTTCTTTGGTTGACTTTTTTGATTACGTTGGTGGCCATTTTATCACCGGAAAGATTAGCCTCCAGGATGGAACCTAGGTAGGTAATTTCATCTTTACGTGTGATAACATTGTCACCAACTCTAACCAAGAAGCCATTTGCCTTGCTGAGATTACTATTAGATCCAAAGAGAATGGATTCAGTTTTTCCCAGGTGTAAAGATAGTTTGTTATCAGCGAGACAGGTGCAGATCCTACCGAGTTCAGAGCTGAGGGCCTTTTCAACCTGCAGTTTGTTCCTGTCCGAGACTAGCAGTGCCGAGTCATCTGCGAACAGGAACAAGTTGCAGTCACAAGCTGATGTCATGTCATGATCATAGTGTGTGTGCGTGTGTTGTATAGCTACCTTGCTGTGATGTAACTCCAAAGGTGATCAGAAATAGTTGCTCCATCGGCTAGAAACGTGCTCTTCACCGGCATGATGATCTTGTTCCTAAAAAAAGTCTATAGTCAACCCTAACTGATTACAGAACATGATATAAAAAAACACAACTAGAAGGATTTAGGCCTGTCACAATTACCTAATCGCCAAGTATTTGAGATACTTTTTTTAGAGATTAGTCATAATCGTCTCCATGTTGAAAATGTTCATATATTGTCAAACATTTTAAAGAAATAATGGAAGCAACCGATCTACAAGCTCTAAACGTGTCACTTTGTAATTTTCTTCTCTTTTAGTGTATAAAGTTGTTGAATTATGCCATGTGCAGCTTTTGGTTTACAAAGCCTACAAAAGCCAAAGTTTTATTTAGAATGTTATGTTATGAGTCTATGACGCAATTAAATTGTTACTAGTAATTTATTTGAGAAACAATTAAATCGGCCATTATAAAACCTCAAATTCCGACAGGCCTAAACGGGTTCCAGTGATGTCTACCGAACCTTCCAGCTCCATCCGAGCCTCCCAGCGACCCAGAAGTCCTCAGCGGAAACACCCAGGGAAAGCTTCGGATCTCGGGCATCGGCTGAGATCTCCATTCTAACAAAGAACGAAAGACAGACAGACAGACACACACGCACCCCAAATTAGCTTTGCTGTGTGTGTGGGTGTGTGTCCTGTCACAACATACACATGCACTTACAGTAACGTTTAAGAATAGGGATTGACCGATTATCGGCAACGGACGATTATTGGCTTTTTACTATAAAGCCTATAAAAAAGCCCCAACCCTAAAGCGGTTCGTACTGTCGAGTTCCTCTCCGAAGTCCTCCAGCGTCTACCCAGATCTCCGCCCTCTGTCCTCCCATCCATCCAGGCCCAGGTCCGAAGTCCTCCAGCGTCTACACAGATCTCCGTCCTCTGTCCTCCCATCCATCCAGGCCCAGGTCGGAAGTCCTCCAGCGTCTACCCAGATCTCCGTCCTCTGTCCTCCCATCCATCCAGGCCCAGGTCCGAAGTCCTCCAGCGTCTACCCAGATCTCCGTCCTCCCATCCATCCATGGACAGACCTGCAGATCTCTAGAGGCTCCAGCTGCGTCTACTGCCATTTCCATCCTGAGAGAGAAAGAAGAAAGCATTAGCTCTACAAGCTCACAACACGTTGCAACGCGGTGTGAGCTTGTAGATCTGCTATTTTTGCTGAACGCTCCCTCAGAATAGGGATGCTGGGGTTGAAGTGGTAGTGTCATTAAGACTTTGATTAGCTTGGAAGGCTGACAGACATTCAACCACAGTGCCACTAGGAGGCATCAACACATGTACAGTCCTCAACATCTTTTGTCATTTTTTATTCAAGTGCTTCTAAAAGCAGATGAGATATTGACTCTCAAACTATTGTGCAGAGTCATTTAGATTTATCATAAAATATTTAAAACATTTGGATGACTGTAGTAAATGATGCCATTCTTCGTGCCATAACAGTACAAAAGCAGTTATCCATCCTCAGAAACAAGAAAGAACTATTCCTACTCACAGCTCATCAGAGTCCTCTGAGGAAGCCCCCGGGGGGGGGGGGGGGGGGGGGAGCTTTGGAACGGATCTCTGTCCGGGAACATCAGCTCGTCTATCGATATCTCCATTCTAACAAAGAAAGAAAAGAAAAAAAAACACACCAAATTAGCTTTGCTCTGTGTGTGCGTGTGTGTGTGTGTGTGCGTGCGTGTACCCTGTCCAGCAGTGGCGTTCCAGCGACGTCTACCCAGATCTCCGTCCTCCCATCCATCCATGGACAGACCTGCAGATCTCTAGAGGCTTCAGCTGCGTCTGCCATTTCCATCCTGAGAGAGAAAGAAGAAAGCATTAGCTCTACAAGCTCACAACACGTTGCAACGCGGTGTGAGCTTGTAGATCTGCTATTTTTTGCTGAACGCTCCCCCCAGAATAGGGATGCTGGGGTTTTAAGACTTTGATTAGCTTGGAAGGCTGACAGACATTCAACCACAGTGCCACTAGGAGGCATCAACACATGTACAGTCCTCAACATCTTTTGTCATTTTTTATTCAAGTGCTTCTAAAAGCAGATGAGATATTGACTCTCAAACTATTGTGCAGAGTCATTTAGATTTATCATAAAATATTTAAAACATTTGGATGACTGTAGTAAATGATGCCATTCTTCGTGCCATAACAGTACAAAAGCAGTTATCCATCCTCAGAAACAAGAAAGAACTATTCCTACTCACAGCTCATCAGAGTCCTCTGAGGAAGCCCCCGGGGGGGGGGGCTTTGGAACGGATCTCTGTCCGGGAACATCAGCTCGTCTATCGATATCTCCATTCTAACAAAGAAAGAAAAGAAAAAAAACACACCAAATTAGCTTTGCTCTGTGTGTGCGTGTGTGTGTGTGTGTGTGCGTGTACCCTGTCCAGCAGTGGCGTTCCAGCGACGTCTACCCAGATCTCCGTCCTCCCATCCATCCATGGACAGACCTGCAGATCTCTAGAGGCTTCAGCTGCGTCTGCCATTTCCATCCTGAGAGAGAAAGAAGAAAGCATTAGCTCTACAAGCTCACAACACGTTGCAACGCGGTGTGAGCTTGTAGATCTGCTATTTTTTGCTGAACGCTCCCCCCAGAATAGGGATGCTGGGGTTTTAAGACTTTGATTAGCTTGGAAGGCTGACAGACATTCAACCACAGTGCCACTAGGAGGCATCAACACATGTACAGTCCTCAACATCTTTTGTCATTTTTTATTCAAGTGCTTCTAAAAGCAGATGAGATATTGACTCTCAAACTATTGTGCAGAGTCATTTAGATTTATCATAAAATATTTAAAACATTTGGATGACTGTAGTAAATGATGCCATTCTTCGTGCCATAACAGTACAAAAGCAGTTATCCATCCTCAGAAACAAGAAAGAACTATTCCTACTCACAGCTCATCAGAGTCCTCTGAGGAAGCCCCCGGGGGGGGGGGGGGGGGGGGGCTTTGGAACGGATCTCTGTCCGGGAACATCAGCTCGTCTATTGATATCTCCATTCTAACAAAGAAAGAAAAGAAAAAAAACACACCAATTTAGCTTTGCTCTGTGTGTGCATGTGTGTGTGTGTGTGTGCGTGTACCCTGTCCAGCAGTGGCCGTCGGGAGTCGAACCCGCAGCACGCCGTCCGGCTGGCTTGGCAGCATAGGTGCCCAGACAGTTGAGCTAACCGTCCGGGCCACACTTAAATATTTAATTGGAATTAATTAGAGCGACAATAATCGTCCAGTAAAAAGAAACCTCATAATCGTGAAAGGCCGGTTCTTACTGTGCGGTTCCTCACCGGGCAGGCCCAGGTCCGAAGTCCTCCGGCATCTACACAGATCTCCGTCCTAAGAAAGAAATAAATAAAGACTACATTAGCTTTTGTTGAGCTGCATTTTCAGAACCACTTAAACCCTCTATAGATTTGATAAAACAGACCTTTAAAGAGAGCATTTGGTATATGCTCCGATTTCACTCTACACAAATTGATTTGCCAAACATAGCAGATCTACAAGCTCACAACACGTCGCAATGCGGTGTGAGCTTGTAGATCTGCTAATTTGGCTGAACGCTCCCCCCAGAATAGAGATGCTGGGGTTGAAGTGGTTAAAAAAAAGTGTCATTAAGACTTTGATTAGCTTGGAGAGCTGACAGACATTCAACCAGTGCCACTAGGAGGAATCATACTGCCATGCTATACTTCGTACCATAACAGTACAACAGATATCCATCCCAACAAGAAATATTCCTACTCACAGCTCATCAGAAGTCCTCAGAGGAAACGCCCGGGAGGGAAGCTTTGGAACGGATCTCTGTCCTTCCACGACGTCTACCACGACCCATCCACCCTAAGAAAGAAAGAACGAAAGATTAATTTAAGTGACCAAGAGCCAGATATATGTACATTGTGTCCTTTCACATCATACAGAAAATGTATAGAGAACATTTAAAACAGAAGCAGACCATACCACTCGCAGTAATAGAAAAGTCTAAGTGGTTTCTTACTTTGAGCCGCCTTCAGAGCCCCCCATGCAGATTCATCCATGGACAGCGAGAACTGCAGATGTCCACCTGTAGGGGCTCCGGTTGAGCCTCGCAGCATCTGGAATGAAGACATGGTGGTTATAGTCTATGAATGGCTTTGCACATCACTCACTTGTTGCTGCTGCCAATAGGAATTTGTGATGTCTGTGTGGCGACAATTGCTGTGTGTCTGTTTTTTTATAATACATACAATTTATATAGCACAAGGTACCCAAAGTTGCTTCACAAAACAGTAAAAACTAATTTATTTTAAAATAAACTAGATTAAAAAGGTTCAAAACTAGAATTTTTTGGCATGTTTGTGAAGCTTTTCGGTTCCACACCAGTAACTGCTGTTCAACACTAACAGCTACATCCATGACCTCCCTGCAACAACATCAATGAAGTATGGCTATGCAGACGACCCGAGTACTGTGTCCCAGTCTGGAGCCGTAGCTCTCATGTCAAGAAGCTGGATGCTGCCCTCAACACCGGATGGGCCACCCCAAACAAACTGCCTGCCTGCCTGTTCTCGCTGGAATCACTCCAACAGAGGTCAGACGAGAAGCAGCCACGCTGGCCCTCACCGGGAAGGCACAGCTGAGTGAATCCCAGCCATCTCCTCCACAAGGTCGTCAGAGACACCACAGCACACGTGCCTCAAGTCACGGTGCCCTTTGCCACAACACACACACACACACACACACCAAGTCACAGCGACCTTTGCCACAGCACACGTGCCTCAAGTCACTGTGCCCCTTTGCCACACAGGCCCAGGAACTGCTCCACACAACACCAGCTGACACCTCCAAGGCATCCTGGGTGAAGGCAAGACAGAGGGACCAGTGGAATACATTGAGGACCCCAAATATGTTCTTTGCCAGCACCTCCCCTGCAGAAGTGGGACATCTCGGACAGTGCCCACTATGAATGCGAGGATCCACTACAGACTGTGGAACACGTAATGACCATTTGCCCCAAATACCGGCCACCGAATGGTGATCGTGGCTTAGGTGACCTAGACAATGACACATTGTACTGGCTTGCTGCAACAGAACTGAAGTTCTATGGACATACGGCAGAAGATGTTTAAGAAACGTATTTTTTGTAATTTCTTCATTTTTTCGGCAAACCTTTGTGGCATTTAATTTATGGAACATGTGGATGTTTCTTTATTTATTGGTGAAGTTTTAGTGCCACTTGTGGCATTCTTTGAAATGTATTGACACGTTTGATATATGTTTTTGTTAGGGATGTCCGATATTATCGGCCGATAAGGCATTAAAAATTAATAACCCTAACCCTTAATTTTACTTTATTTATTCTTTTACATTAAAAACATCTATACAAGCTCACAATACAATAAGACACATGTGAGCTTGTGAGAGATTAGATCATTTTAGATGAGACATTTTGCATGAGTCATTATTAATAATTACTTTTGGTATTTTAAGTACATTTTATACCAAAACCTTTGTACCTTTACTCGAGTACATGTTGAATTGTAACGGAGTATTTCTATATTGCAGTATTGCCTACTTTTATTTAAGTAAAAAGTTTGAGTTATGTTTCCACCACTGGAAAAAGCCTGCATATCGGTATCTGTTGATATCGGCAATTAGGAGTTGGACAATATCCAACACTGACTGTCGGACATCCCTTGATTTGTGTGATTTTTGTGGAGCTTTTAGTGAGTTTGTGGCATTTTGTGCAGCTTTTGTTTGTTTGTTTTGTGAACGACCAAAGAGCACACCCAGTATGTATCACAAGGCTATTCCACCAGTCATCTACATCTCATAAGCGGCCATGAACTAAACACCACAGATATCACAATTTGACTTTGGCAGCAGCAAGAAACGACTGATATGCAAAGCTCTTCAGCCATGCTTCTCTCTATACAAACACTCATAATGTCCACATGGACATCTTAGCTGTCAGGATGGGGTGGTTCACACAGGAGACCAGGTTCAGTGTTCTAGCAGCATCTACGGTCATCTCCATCTACATTAGAAAGAAAGAAAGACATCAGAAGCTGACCATATCACTCACAGTAATAGAAACATTTTAAAAGGATCTCTGGCTAATAAGACAAATATTCCTTAACATTATACTTGCCATCTATAACTAAAATTGTAAAATATAAACCAGTTAAATATTTTATTTCTTTCATATAATCTTTTACTACATAGGAACTGTTCCCGTCGCAGGTTTATGATGTCCATGTGTGGTCCAGCGCTATGGAATGCACTTGCTAATAAAAAGTACTTAAAATATTGCTTTGATGCTTATATCAATTAAGCTGTTTTTGTATTAGCAAACACACGGACAGGCCTCTTTCATACTAGAGTAGCCTAATTCATCCGCTTCATTTACAGACATCAGTAAAACGTGACGTGACGTCCGTATTTAGAATACAACAGCAGTGCTTATTTTCCAGATCCAAACTTAGCGTTGCACAAAGCTTGCTTAATAGCGACATCAATTCATTCCAATCCACATTAAATGTCGCGCTCTGCGCGTTCATTCATCCGTATGGTATCGCTCATTTCATTAGCTTCAATAGCGTGACACATCCATGGTTAGATCCTTCCAATCGATCCAATTTCAATACTTGTGTCCGTATCAGAGAAAAGATTTCAACTTGAATGTAGGACCAATATGCCTTTCTTTCTTTTATCACCAGAGATATACGGTTTAACGTGCTCACACTTTGGGACTTGGGCGTCTTGTTGTTTACTCACTTGTAGTCGTTTGTCGATGGCGATTGATGATGACTGTCAAGTTATTCAGGATTTTCTTCAGAAACCTTTTTGCCCAAACTTGAAAAACGGCTTAGCCGACAGGGGGAACTGTGGTCAACTCAAAAAGACAACTTCTTTCCTCTTTTGTTTGTTTTTACTTGAAATTGTGGTACAGGTAAGTACAGTTGTTGGTTAGGTATTAGGTATTTAGGCATTAGGTTGAAAACCTTAAACAGAGAAAAAGACAAAAAACAAATACAAGCTGTCATTAACTATGTAAGGTCTAGCCGCAATTTGCAACTCTAGATTTTTTTTTACAATTGGTTGAATCTAGAGTTGCAATAACCTCCATCGACTTCCTATGCATGTTTTTTGGTTTGTGACCTCCTGGTCTTAAATTACGTTAAACTCACCAACATTGCAGCTGTAGTCCAAGCTTGAATTATCCTCTTTCGATCTGGTGTCGCTTGTTTATCATAAAAGTCCCCCGTAAAGATGTTATGAGATACTTTATGTCCAAAATATTGTTGTGGAATATTTTGGACAGAAAGTAGCTCATAACTTTTTTTATGGGGACTTTTATGATAAACAAGCGACACCAGATCGAAAGAGGATAATTCAAGCTTGGACTACAGCTGCAATGTTGGTGAGTTTAACGTAATTTAAGACCAGGAGGTCACAAACCAAAAAACATGCATAGGAAGTCGATGGAGGTTATTGCAACTCTAGATTCAACCAATTGTAAAAAAAAATCTAGAGTTGCAAATTGCGGCTATGTAAGGTCATACTTAAACAAAAACAATAACTGAAATTCACTCATTTCACTCGAATAACCATAGTTACTAATGTAACCTACATGACTGAATCACTAGTCACTTGGGTAATCTAAATAAACAGGTTGTTTTAACTCATATTTCTTCCATAATTCAATTCAAGATCATCACATCAACTTAGCAAGCCTATATGCAACTTAAATCAAACTTATAGCTAATTATAGCAGTTAAATTTGGCCTAGCAGCACAAAAACATAAATAACTTTTATAATAAATTTAAGCAACAAAATAAACTTCAATGCAGTAACAATTAACGCACCAGTGGCATTCCCCTTGATGGCTTGAGGTTTCGGTCTTCCCAGCTCCAATGTTTGCAGTTCAGTTCATGAAAAGTCTTTCAGTTGTTCTGCTTCTCTCCATGCTGTGTTCTCCACTGCTGCTGCTCTCATACTGGACAAACACTTCCTGTTTTCAGTGCCTCGCCCCAATCAGTGATTGTCACCAGGTGCTGACTACTCATGATCAGTGATTGACACCAATGATTGATGCCAAGGAGGCGGGGCTGCGGGGAGCCCCCATGAGGATCATCAGAACTCGTCGGCTCTGTGCTGTGAGTTTGCATATCTGCTATTTTCCAGCATAGGACCGTTGCACAGTGAAGTATAAACAAGGCTTTAGGATTTATAAGTCGTTTTTAGAATCCTCCTCCTCAGGAGCATGCATGCACGGATATCCCAAGCCGTGCGGACATAATAGAGTTTTTCGCTAGATTCATTAATTATTACTTTACGTTTACAATAATGCTTAAGAAAATATTGCAGTCTACAACCAATAAGTAATAGTAATGTTTGGCTATAATGGACAATATTAGCCTAGCCTGGGTTATATAATATTAGCCTTGGATAAAGACTACCATAGATGTATTTTATTGAGTTTGACTTTTACTTTCGTATTCTAAATGTTAAAATTCATAAAAATACATGAATCAAGAAAGGGTTTCTTTATTTTATTTTGTATCACTTACACAAGCAGCAAAATGTTGGTACATAAGGTTTCATTCGCTGATATAAGGTAAAACATGACACATTAAGTAGCCTACCGTGTCGTATGATTATGTTAACAACAAGTCATATCACCAAAACTAAGGCTTGCTGCAATACCCGATTGAAATCTGAAGTCATGATCATTTATCATATATTCTCAGTCAACAAGTGTTAAACAAACTGCAGTTTGTAGCACACACACACACACACACACACGGACGGGACGAACGCAGTGCAAAACATTTCCCCATGCCTTCGGCCTGGTGGAGACGATTTTTGATCGTTTTGTTTTGACTCAGCATCAGTACCACAAAACACCCTCAGCTCTTCTCGTCACTCACTCGTGCAGAGATGCGTTAAGATCGATGCAGAGAGGGGTCGTCCGACTCGTCCAGCCTCTCTGTCTCCGCATAAAGTATCAGGAATCATATAAAACTCGTTCTCTAATAGTTGTCCGTTTTTAGCAGAAAGTATAGAAACGCATGATTAAAATAAGTTGTTTTCCGTAATATAACACACATCATGGAAATGTGATTAATGTCTTCTAGGGTGACGAACAGAGACGCCCCCTATTTTTTAGCATTAGTGGTATGTCCCTTTACCACGCCGCGCGGGCAGAGGGAAGCGTGCGCACAGTACGGGAAGAAAGACAGTGGCTGTATTTTCTTCTGGTAAACACCATCGATGTGACGGTTATTCTTCGTATAAACTATGGATATATATGTTTGTGTTCATATGTGTACTCGTAGCTGTAGCTTTGAGTGGCTGTATTCTACATAGCGTAACGTGCATCCAGTTAGCATGTATGTTGTTATTGTTGTCATTCACAACTGTTGATAAAACTGTAGCGCTGGCGTCTTTCCTTTTCAATGCAACATTTTCTCGGTAAGCGTCAGACGTCCCAGATGTTACATTGCGTCGGTGAATGCGTCAGATTTGGCATTTCTGTAATAGTACTGAAACGGAGGGTCGTGTTTGAATGAAACGAACTGTCTAGTGTCTACTCTAGGTTTTTGTGCAGACACTCAGTAGATAAGGGGGGTGGGACAACACACCGCGAGCTTACAGTACACACCCACTGAACAGATAAATGAACGTCCTCAACGTATAGTTACGTCATCTGACTCATCTCTATCTGACGTATATAGTTTCAGTGAAAACAATAATTCAAGTTCATGGTCTCTTGCAGTGTGCCAATTTCTGCCAAAACGTTCGACATGGCTCGAGATTTCAAATCTGGTGATTTGATCTTTGCCAAGATGAAGGGCTATCCACACTGGCCTGCCCGAGTAAGTGTATAAATCTGTTTAAGCACATTCTACCATGTAGGCCTACTGCAGCTTGTACTGCAGAAATAATACATAGAAATGTATTTATTTTCTGCAGTCACACATTTGAATGGTCCAGTGAGTAGTAGTATCACTAGTACTTTTTTTTTGTTCCTGACTGTTGAGCTTACTTATTCTTGACACAAAAAAATTGTTTTCCTCTACTAATGAGGAACAGATGCAGAAATATGTGCCACCTCTCTCTCTCTCTCTCCCCACAGGTTGATGAGGTACCTGATGGTGCTGTGAAACCATCCAATGTCAAGTTCCCCATCTTTTTCTTTGGCACCCATGAAACGTAAGTAGGGTTAATTATAATTGGTATATATGCTTTATGTTCATGTATTCAAGCTCGTAAAATTAACAGAGTCAGCATACTTCCCATTCTTGCAGTGCATTCCTGGGTCCAAAAGACATCTTTCCTTACTTGCCAAACAAAGACAAGTATGCCAAGCCCAACAAGAGGAAGGGCTTCAATGAAGGCCTGTGGGAGATTGAGAACAACCCCAAGGTGGAGCTGACCGCCCCCAAGGTAGAGAGCTCCGTCTTCTTGCTCGCCTCTGAGGCAGATTATACAAATGTAAAACCTATGTTTCTAATTGCTATATCAGTGTGTGGTTCTCAAAGCTTTTTCATGTCAAGAACCCCTAAAAAAATTATTAATTTGGCCGCCGACCCACGTCTCAAAATATTTTGTTCCAGGGACCCCCAGAAGCAAAGATTCTGGGGAACTCTGTTCGCTTTAAAAATATTATATTCAAAGATTTGCACAACATTTCCACGATTCCTCCAAAACAAGCTCGCAGGGCTGCACAACGTGGCGCACTGTGAGCTTGTATATCTGATATTTTCGAACGATACAGATGCTTTCCCGGGTTTTAATGATGAGCATTTGAGCATTTATATAACTGCTATCCATCAACACACTACTTACAGTTACGTGCATGCATTCAGGTTTATCCTCATTCACTGCAAGCTGCTCCCATGTTTATGCTCTCAGGGGTTAAAGAGTTCAATTTACATTGTGGATATTATGTACCAATAATGTAGAATGCTCTTATGTTTTTACAGTATTTAACATCTTGGCCTCAGGCACAGATGGGTCTCACCTAATTTGATCTTCTATCTTCCATCTTAACATTGATTGTTCATTAACGTTGATTATGTAATCTACAGGAAATGTTCTGTTAACATGCAATTACTTACAATACTGCACGTATGCTGTCTGTAACGGTATACCAAATCTACGTTGTTCAAATTTAAGTGGAGGTTTTCTTAACAAAAATACAGTTCTTGTATTGTAAACCTTAAATCAAGTCATTGAAAACTTGTACCATGAGCCCATTGCCCTCGACTAAAATGCTGGACATTTACCGTAATGCGCTTCAGCTGTCGGGAACGTACACTGGCGCTATACTAGCCAGAAAAGAGTTACATCTTGCTGCTACTTGGGGCTACTTAGTAGCTAACTTGTATGAAGTGTGAAAAGTCTTTAGTGCAATATTAAAATTAAGATATATGGATATGCAAAACTGTCTGTCCTAAAGTGAGATGTTATGGTTTATTGTCTTTCTCACTGATTCTTTCTCTTTGGGGTTTAAGCCGGTCGGTGTAGGGCCTGCAGCCAACAAGGATTCAGACAGCAGCCCAGATGGTAATGAAATGGAAGTGGATGAGAAGGCTATAAAATCCAGAGTAAGTCCTTGCAATGAAAACGATTCCTAAGTCATACACATACTAATAATACCAAATTAACTACTGCTTCGATTATCACTGCTTCTGCTACATTGAGTCCTGCTTTTCCGTGCCCACATTGTCTGCTCACATACTATATCTGCTTCTGCTGACTGTGATATCTTCACCATTGTGTCTCTGTTTCAATGTGTATAGTGCATGAAGCGTTTTGCAAAAAATAAATAATTGCCCCTTGCCTACCTGGTCCGTGCGTGCACAAAGTTAGTTTAATATAGAAATTTCAAGGCCTGGCACAACCAGAGGGGATCATGGGACCCTAGCTTTTAAAAGACTCATTTAACCCCCCTGCACCCACCACCCCCTGGCATCCTGTGCCATGTCTTGGGTCCATTCAGGTTCAAGGAAGTGAGACTGGACAGGAGAATGAGCAGGAGGAGGATGTGGAGGGAAGGTCTATGGAGGCCTCTGAGCAGGGCCCCCAGAGCCAGGATGTACGTACTATGCATGTTGGGATATCACATGAGGGGTTCTCAGCTCCAGTCTGTTTATTCATTCCAGTCCATTGGCACCATGGAGATAATTTAGACCTGGAACATCAGCTAAATGTAATTAGGTACCTAAACACTTGTAGACGTATGGATTTCCAGGTCTGGAGTTGAGAACCACTGAAGTTGTAGGTTCTCCCTCCACCACCCGTCTCACCACCAAACGGGGAAGCATGCAGCACTTAGTGGTTTTTCATTTGTGGTATTTTATTTTTCCTTTCATCAATCAATCAGTCCCTTAGTAGGACTACAAGGAGATATTGGTGCTTAACAGTGACACCGCTGTCTTTGTCAAGTTTCATCACTGGTTTGCAAAAACAAAGTAAAAGGATATAATCACTGGTTTTTGCAAACCAGTGATTATACAAATATTATTTGCATAGTACGTACAAATATTATTTGTATAATATACTTGTATGGTGAGCAGGTGACTTTGTTTCTTATGTGAAACTGTTTGGCACAGCTGATTAGCATTCTTATACACTGAGGGGCGGCAGTGAGGTAGAGCGGCAGTCCATGGAATCTGAAGGTTCCATGTTCGATTCCCAGCTCCTCCTGGTTAAGCGACAAGGTGTCCTTGAGCAAGACATATATAACACTTCAACTCATATCAATCCTTAACACTTTCCATCCCTGTGATGTTTGCTTTAACTCTGTCAACTTGCTCTTGATGACACTGAGACAGCTGTCAGTTTAATAGCATTACAGTTGTGTTAACTGCATTTTAATTCATGTTTAATCGTGTTAATTTTTGCATGGCTGTCTGTGTACTTTGGAGAAAGGTAAGTTGTGTTTAGTCATTTGTGTTTTTGTGCTCGCTTAACGACATGAATACTGGTTTAAGCGCAAGCTCTTACTTGTAATGAGGATGATCATAATGTCTTCCCTCCCTGACCCTCCCTTCATCCTGCAATCAAACAGATGATGGTTACATTTTGTTCTTCCACTAGATGGTGCTAAGAGCCCAAAAACATGATCCACATTTGAGTCAAGGGAGGCAAAGAGTTATTCTGCCACTTTGAAATGCATAGACTTATCTAATTTCTGCACCCTTTCGTAATTACCAATACCACGTACCAATTCATGTGCTCTGTTCTATATGTATGTTGTTTAGAAATGAGAAACATGTAAAACATGGTTTATTAGCTGTGAGAAAAACAGGATTGATCATAGTAATACGTTTTATCCTTTTGGATTCCATTCGCTGTGTTCATAACCATTTTGTAAGCCGTTACAGACCATGACAACTGCACAACCGGTGAAAAGGAGGGTCATGACCTGTAATGAAATTGATTAAATGTTTCATGTTTCAGGACTCTTCACAGAAGGACTCTACAGACATTCCCAAACCCAAACGAGGAAGGAAGAAAAAGGTTGGTCCTATGCATTGGTCAGCACAGTGACTAGGGACTACAATATTAGAGGGAATTGGAAATTGACTAAATTGGGAGGGAAGTTTTAAAATAACTGCAAAAAAGGAATTTGATAGTAACTAGAAGGTGCATTCAAAGTCCACCATTACACCATTTTATTTGGATATCATTCAGCCACTGTAGGCTTTAACATACACAAACTAAATTGGTAAAGACAGATTTTGTGAATCACCTTATCAGTGAATGTGCTATAACAGAATTACATGGATATAATCTTTATTTTCCCAGAGTGAGGCTGACCAGGACTCTGATAAAGAGGATGTTTCTGCCAGTCCATCTAGTCCATCAGGTAGTAGACCATACTGTCTCTCCAGGGACACTGTAGCTTGTCCATGTGATGTTATGTTTGTGACATGCATTAAGAGGCAGGAAATAACAAAAACAACAACAGGGTTATCAGGGTTATCAAACCTGCTATGTTTGCAGCAAATTGTGTCATATTAACCAATGTGCTCAGTGCAATGGTGATTAAATAATTCATGATGTCACTACTGTCTGTGTGTGTGTGTGTGTGTGTGTGTGTGTGTGTGTGTGTGTGTGTGTGTGTGTGTGTGTGTGTGTGTGTGTGTGTGTGTGTGTGTGTGCACTTGTGCGTGCGTGCACACTTGTGCATGCGTCTCCCCAGGTGGAGAAGGTCCTAAACGTAGAGGCAGGAAGCCCAAAAGTCTCCTTCAGATGCAGGATGGACAAGGCTCTGGAAGTGAAATGTAAAATCCAAATCACACTTTAAAATGTCTTAGAATTTAAATAAGCTTATTCCTGTTGATTATGATTACAGTGCGAAAATATATACTGTATATCCAATTCCTTATACTGGCAACTGAATGTATTTCCTGGACATAACCAAGGAAGCTTTGAGAAAGAAAGGAAATGGTCACGTGACACTTTCATGGGAGCCAAAATTCACACCGGAAGTTCAATGAATGAATACATGGCAGTAAATGGAATTGGCAGTGAATGAATTTCTGAACAATTGAGACCTTTGTCATATAATCGGTTCAGGAATATAAAAGACATATCACAGGTTGTTTTCTAATCACTTGCTTTTCGATGTGCACAGAGTGCAACTGCACAGTATATCATTTTATTTGAGGATCTAAACCGCAGCAGGTATCGTTTCTGGCTCGGAGGTATCGTGAGATTTGACTGATAGACCGGAAACGGTGGGAAGTCTCGCGATACTTGGAACGTTCAGAAAGGTGCTTTGTGCTCTTTAGATATTATACCTCTATAAAATGACACGGTGTACACATCGAAAAGCAACACAGCAGACAATAATGTGTTACATATCTTTCCAGAAGCGATTACTTTACAAAAGGTCTAGTCATTCAGAAATAGTGTTTGTTCATGAGCTGGTCACTGAGCTCTCATTGACTCCAGTGCATTCTGCCAAACTTCCGGGTGTAGTTTGGCTCCTATGAAAGTCTCCATGAAAGTGTCATGGCGCAGCCCAGTCACGTGACCATGTCCTTTCCTTCTCAAAGCTTCCTTGAACTTAACACTAAAGTATCTCCATTCATTCAGGGACTCCACTGAGTCAGAAAAGAAGAGGAAGAGAGCAGGGGATGACAAATCTAAGAGTGGAGATGAGGAGAAGAGGATGGATGGTCGGAAGAAGGAGGAGAGCAAAGGGAAGGAGGCAGATGGGAAGGAACCTGAAGGCAAGAGGAAGAGACAGGGCAAAGATGACAGCTCCTCTGGCTCTGATGACGAAGAGGTAAGTGAGGGCGACAGTCGATCCACTCCACTTTTCTATCTAGCCTTCATCAGGCTGACACAGACACTGATGAAGGCTGGATAGCCGAAACGTTTGTCCCTGTTAAAAAATGAAATGAATGTTTTGAACTGCAGTCTTGGTGTGTGCGGCCCACTACCGTTATTTATTTGATATGTTTTAAACGGGTAACGTACCTAAAGTCAGAGTGTGGTGGTGGTCACATAAAAAGTAAGATAATCTGAAGTGCCCTTCCTTCATACAATACAGTATGCATGTTTAAGTGGTGATACTTTCTGGCACAGGCCTACAGCTTTCCACTATGCCATTTAAAATATGTGTGGTGGATCTAGTAAAACAGGTTTACTAGTTGACAGCATGTCAACCTGTTTAAATTATGTATTTTGCATCAAGACAAAATATGCACAGTGACTCTAGAGGTCATCTTGACTGATAAGTTTCCCTCGTGTTTTGTAATGAGCAGAAAACCAAAGGCCGGAAGAGACAGCAGAACTCCAAAGCAGATGAACTGAGGGAGTATGTACTCACACACACACACACACACACACACACACACACACACACACACACACACACAAACTCGCTTATAATTGAGTGTTTCTTTGCAGACAAAACAAGGATGAAGGTAAGAAGACTGAAGAGAGGAAAGGAGACAAGAAGAAAGGTGAGCTGGCCTATAATTGGGCATGACGTGCATTGCAGGCACAGGCACTGAGACGGATTCAAACCCATCATACTGTAAATATGTTGTTAATGCACTGTTGAGCCCTCACTCCAGGAGATTAACCTTTTTTCCCCCCCAACAAATGGTCACATAAATGTTATTTAATATTTAACGCCTTTAAATGATGTTGAAAATATCAACAGAAATGTAATTTTTAAAATCATGAACTCACCTCTATGTATTACATATTAGTTAATATACTGTAGTATACAGTAGTAGCAATAAATTATTGTTTGGGACCACACATTTATTTTCCACAGAAACCTCGACAGAGTCCAAACTCCAGAAGTTACACAATGAGATCAGACTGTCGCTGAAGATTGACAACCCAGTAAGTTTGACCACTGGAGACACACAGTGGTCCTTATTTATCAACCTAACAAGAAATCAGCACAGATCCAACCGTAGGAATCCTCTCGTGACAAAGTACATGCTGCAATTCTCATTTAACTATCACAGGCACACAGCCTTAAACATTCTTATTTCAGAGCCCTTGTTTATTCTATTTATTTCTCCCTCCTATTCTAGGATGTGAAAAGGGGCCTGGATGCCTTAGATGAGATGTGCACCCTCCAGGTCACCACACAGCACCTGCATAAACACAACGAGCTCATCACCTCGCTCAAAAAGGTAGACAACGCCTCTCCAGATAGAATGTATAGAATGTATTCAGCACCCATAAGATGAACATAGCCAGTTGCCACTGCCTTTTATTGAGATTTCTTTACTCATTTTTCTGCACTGTAATTTTACTCTTATTTTTAATCATTTTGTTGAAATATACTGTACAAACAAACTTAATTTGATAAAATTGGAAAAATAAATACAGTTTTTTGCTTCTTTTGTGGCTACACCTCTGTGTCCGTGCCTCATGTAAACTAAAGTTGTATGTGTTTTGTCAGCTCCGGAGGTTCACGGCTAGTCAGGACATCATGGACAAGGCCGACATGCTGTACAACAAGTTCAAGAGTATGTTTCTAGCGGGGGAGGGGGACTGTGTGCTCAGCCAGGTGCTCAATAAGTCTCTGGCTGAACAGCGGCAATACGAAGAGGCCAAGAAAGGTGCATTGAAGAGAGCTGAGCAGGCCAGAGAACAATCCTCAGGTACCTCATACACATACTGTACTTACTTATCAGTTAAACCCTGTTTGTATTTTATACCTAGGCTACCATATTTAACAAATACTAGCCAGTGCATATAGGCTACTTTTGATTATTGTTTTTATCTTTAGGAAAAATAATTTACCCTTTGCTAAAAATGTAAAAAGATATCCAGTAATTGCAGAGAAACTAAAATCATGCTAGGCCCAGTAACTATACTGCACCCGAGATGTTCTTTTTACAAAAACTGCAACATGGAGCCATTTACTGTGTCCATGCCTTCTTTTCCATCGGCACAAAAAGAACAGGTCATTTTGGCATCTGAACAGATTTTTCTGTTGAGTGGACTTGAAGTCACTTTCACTGCATTAACTACTTTTTTTTTAAAGTAGCACCTGGCACCCCTTTGGTATGTCATATGTGAAAATGTTCACAACATTTTTCAAAATATATATTTGACTCTAGTTACTTCAAGTCCCGCCAGTGGTCTGACCCCTCTTTGCGACCATTGGTTGCTGTTGCTTGGGTGGACAAAAACCCTCTCAATCCATTGAAAAACTTTTTTTCAGTGGCCTCGTACAGTAGAGCACTGAATCTGTAACGATGGAAGTTGAAGATCCATGCCCCACCCGGCTATGCAATATCCGTTGTACCCATGTCAGGGTACCCGTTCCACCCATCTGTCTGTCCCTTTCTTGCCCAGAGATTTTTATATCTTTCTGTGTCCCTTTATTCCTATATATGGGGTTCTGATGTCGGAACATGCCAGTGAGGAGTTTATAAAGAATGTATTTATTGTGTGTGATTCATGTCCCACAAGCACAAATCTTATTTTGACTCATGTATGTTTTTGCTGTAAAGATAACAAGATGACGAATGGTGACTCCAACCCAGAGGATAATAAGCAGGACACTGACAGAGAGAATCTACCTGAGGAGGCATCTGCAGGAGATGGGAGCCGGTAGGAAACAAACCAATAGTCACGTACTGTATGTTACTGTGGTACATCCATGTATACACACTGCAAATAATAAACCTTAGCAATATCTTTTACTTGTATATCTTAAAATATGTTTTGGTTATTGAATCTGCAGTGCTTCAAAAGCGCAGGAGGAGTCCACTTGAAGATAAACTATTTAGCTCCGGATTTCCTCAGATGGCTTCATCCAAAAGTTGGCTTGGGATCTTGTGTCCAATGTTGTCTTTTGAAGGTCACCTGAGTCCTGTCAATGACCGACCCATCACACAGCACATACACTAGAAACATTCTAGTTGAGTTCTAGACCTCTCAGTTCTAGCAGATCATGTCCAGAGTCAAAAACGTATTACGTTTTTTTTTTCCACTGATGTTTTGTTTTATAAAGTTATCCCACTCAGGATATTACATCTGACAATGCCTCCTACAATACAGTACAGTGTCACCAGTCGCAGATACTACGTGTTTATTTACAAGCTCACGGGTTGCGGATGCAAAGTGTTGTGAGCTTATAAATTGATGGCATGTTGTTGGAGCAGTTCTGTGGTGTGTGTCTTGAGGTTTTTTTCTCTGAACTTAAATTTACAAGATTGCACTCAATTGCACTTGTGTCAGTTACAGTGGTCTGTCAATTTAAGATACAATGTGGAGTGGATGTGCAATTCTGTTACTGACATTGACATTTATACAACTTGCAGCTGCATCAGATGTGAGTTATTTTTTTTTACTTTTACTCAATGTACAGTACATTCATGTAAAGGGGTCTGGAAGGATCCTAAATTCCAGTTTGCCAAAGTTTTCTTTTGCCAAGAAAATGCTTTATTCAGTAGTCTTTTTTATGTAGTGTCTAAAATAAGTATTTGTGCCTGTCTAACGACCTTTTTCATCTGTTAATAAAGCAATGTGTCTCATTCTCCATTTTGACTATTACTGTTTAAGTCAGATATAGGATATTGTCCAGTATGAGTAGACTGGAAACCTGATGAATCTGAGGCCTCCTTATCTAATTGTCAAAGTATGTATGACACAGGAAATATCTACATTTCGTGGGGGATGTGGTGCATTGCCAATTTTTTTGCCGTTTGGTTACCCAAACAAAACGGTGCTCCCGACACAACCTCCCATAAGATATATATATTTTTTAAAACATGATTTGTAATGTTGATTCCCTCTACACACCTTCACCGGTTTGCTGGTAAATGAATACATTTACGATAGTTTCCATCGCTTATCGCTGAATTGTGTCATTGGTTACTTAGTATATTGATCCAGACTTTTATTATACAATTGTTGCATCTTCTCTATATTACTATTATTATTGTCTACTCTAGGGTGTCAATGGTGACCTAGTCTCTCGAAACAGATTCAAAGGAAAAAAGGGTGCCGTTTCCTTTGTTTTGCCAATGGGTTGGGTTCCCAGATTGAACTGATTTTGCACCAGGTCCAAGACCCAAATGTTTAATTTATGATTAATTCATGATCCACTATATGAAATAACAATTTTCCACCCCATCAGATTATTTTAAAGTACTTTGGGGTCCTGCCTTGCTATTGTAGGAGCACCAAGTTGAAGGAATAAAATGTAACTTACATCGCAAGCTTTTTATAAATGAAATATTTATTTGAAATAGAAACTATCAGTATACAAAATAATCTAAACATTTCTCCTTAACAAAAATAAACACCTGTGTGAACTGAGCACTGCAACTATAGGGACACGCGGCCAATCATTGGAGTGGTGTGCACTGCTCAAAAATCTAATGGAACAGTATTTTACAGCATTAAATAATGAAACTCAGTGGTTAACTAAATACTTCAGTTGAAGGCACCAGGGTCCACATAAGGATAGGCCAGGAAATCTCCAAGTTTGTTTCCTTCAGTGTCGTAGTGCAACATCCGGAAGCATTTGTCACAGAACAGACAGGGTTCACTCGGAGCAAAGCGGTCGTTGATCGTTAGCCATCTGGAATTAATTAAGGTATAGTTAGCGAAGAAAAAAGTTAGAATAAAAATATGAAATAAAAAAAGCATAACTGAAACTGTATTGTGTGTTTACAAAACTAACTGAAATTATACAAAAATGTGGATGGTTGCTGGTTCTTATGTTTTTATTGACAAATTATTAATAAATTATAAATTATTATAAAAAACATTAACTAACAAACTAATAGCATTTTCAAAAAACATAACTAGAAAATCTGCTCTAAAAATACTAAACTTAAACGAAAAATCCAAAGCACTAATTAAGGTTTGAAAGGAAGGACAACAAAAGTTGCCATGCCAATGTGCCCATAGCTTCCCAGTTTAACATAAACCCTGGTGTATTTGGTCTCATTTAAAACAAGAAAAATCCTTTAAAATGTTTAAAGGAAAACAAATACACAAAAAAGAGAAAACAAATACACAAAATATCTAATGATGTGTACAGCAACCGATTCCTTAACAAAAAAGTAAAACACCTGATAAAGTTTTATATTAAATATGCAATAAAGGAATGACCATGATTTTTTGTTCTTTACCTGCCGATAAAGATGTGGCACACACCGCACTTCCGGGTCATGACCCTGTGTTTGTGGGTGAGCAATGGGTAAAGATTCCTGTCTAGACAATCATCTTTATGAGCCAGCCTGAAACGAAATAATACAAAAACATGTACACAGCACCAGTTAGTAAATGAAATGGGAAAGGAAAACATTTGTGGCACACCTTCAATCTCAAAGGACCACTTCACCACTTTTCAGCCTTCATATAATTGGTTCTCACTAATGTTCATGATAAAATGCCACCATTTTGTTCTACTCTGTCTCATAGGAGGGCTGTCGGCAGTTCAGAAACCCATATTCTAGTGACGTTAGGCTATTTATTTATTTAGGCTATTTAAGTATTTAGATTTTTATTATCGTGAGATCGATGGCTTCCATTATCGCATTGCAACTTTTAAGGAATAGAAAGTGCAGTTTCTATTAACTTGAATTCCCCATCGATGATGTCACTGGAAGATGGGTTTCTGAACTGCCCATAGCCCTCCTATGAGAGACAGAGTAGAAAACAATTTGCTGTTTTATCATGAGCATTAGTGAGGACCAATTATATGAAGATAGGTTGAAAAGTGGTGAAGTGGTCCTTAAAGAAATACAAAGGAGGAAGAAAAAAAAGGCAAAGAAAGAAAGCCAACATTTGAGTATTTCAAGTCCCTACAGCCTCAACAATCAATAACACGGTGAAGGTGGCAGTATTAGCTCAAATGACAGCACGGTAGCACCAACCTGACATCAGTGATGATGACGAGATGCTCACAGTCTCCCTGGTGACAGTAAAGGTAAGGGAAGCCCACCTTTATCTTGAGGTCCTCAAACCTTGTGCCTTCCATCTTGGCATTGGTGTATGAGGGGAAGTCATGGGTCCTTGCCCACTCTATGGAGGTCCTGTTCGGAAAACACGACAGCACATTTGATTAGTAAAGCTGAAAAGAAAAATAACATAATAGGATTTTTTATTTACACATTAGTAACAGTAGCACGTTTATTATCATTTATTGGAAAAGTTTAATCAGAACATTACAGGACTCTTACTGGGATTAAACCCAGTTTATCTGTGATTACAATCTGTTCTATGCTTAATCCACAAAGAATGGTCCATGTAAATAGCTTAACAATGGCAAATGCCAAAAGGCCAGAGATATGCAATATGTAGCCATTAGTAATTATTAACTGTGGGAGAGAAAAATCACAACATAACATTTAGCATTATTCATAAGGTCTCAGCTTTCTCAATCAATGAATCGGGAAGTAAAACGTACTCGCTGATGTCCTGACACTCAGGAAACCGCATGTCATTGTAGAAGACTCCCTCAAAAAAGAAGAAGGCAGACTTGTGATGATCCTGAAAGAGAGAGAAACAGGTTTTTCTTACAATTTACAATTTACAATTTAGGCATTTAGCAGACGCTCTTAATCCAGAGCGATTTACATGGTAAGCTGGCCTCATAGTCATTTCATCTTCAGATATTACTGACACTAACCAGTCTCTTTGTGTATGTGTACACAAATGCTCACCTTGCTGATAAAATCCGGAGCCATGTCGGGCGCAAAGCTGAACTCTCCACACACCTGCAGGTCACTGACACAGCAAATGCCATCCCTCAGCTCTGTGAGGAAGTGGGAACCCGGCATCAGCACGGTCATATGAGGTCTCATTTGCCTGAACTAATGAGAGAAGAGGCAAATGGTCAGTACTGTCGTTGTGTCTCTGATGGTAAAATACATGTTTACTACAACGTTACAATTAATGTGGGAAAACAGTGCATGTGGGAAAAGCGGAAGATTTTACGGAACGGAAAGCAGGGCCTGGCTGTTTGGCCGGGTCTCGTTGAAGACTATACCCCTTGAGGGAAAAAAACAACCCCCGGCCACCATGGTAAAATGCGTCCTCGATGACAGAGCAGCGATTAGTGTTCTTTTTTTTTTGAGTGGTATAACCACTCCAAGGAACAGCAATGTCCGTGTCTATGTGTTGGTTCACCTATGTGACTACCTATGTGACGTTAATGAGCACCAGTATGACTATGAGTACCAGTAAGGGCGCTGTTGTGCCAGAAACAGAGAGAGAGACAGTGCTGCACTGTTGCCTGCTAATGAGAGCGAGGAGGGGGTGAGAGGGGAGTTGCACCACTCAGTTCTCACAGGTGTGATTTTTTTCTTAGCCATCTGCCTCGGCCTGCGCCAAATCGTGGCCAAAAATGAGCAATCCCAGTTCTGTTTTCCCCACATGTGCACCACAAACACTTGCTAGATTTACAGTGTGCCATCATCTTGGATTTAACTTACTGTACCCAGGATTGACTCTCGTATTGTATAAAACATTTCCATTTTACTGATTGATTATACAGAGCACATGCTGAATGAATGTTGGATTGCTTTGATGCCATTTCTGATTTGGTGAAGGTGAATGTATAATATCAGAGTCAGATCAACTCACTCTATCAAAAATGGCTGGGTAGTAGATGTTGAGGGTTAGCATGAGCTCTCCTTCAGGGATCATGTTTTCCACATTCTCAGAAGATCTACCAACAGTTAATCTTTCCTGGAAGACAAAACACAGGACCATGTACTGTATGACAGTTATTACACACACACACACACACTTTAGTTCTTTATTTGAATCCTCAAATTACAATTAATTTTACAAGGAAACAAATATGATGGGGTCGACAGTTCATATTCACTCAAGGATACACATGGCACCTCCTCCACACAGACAATCTGCCTATAACAGCCGAAACAGAACAGTAATTTGGCAAGTTGTTTGGCTTTCCTCTTTGTCATGCCAGCTATTCTTAGGCCACTCAAGGTCAGTTTATGCACGCACACACACACACGTGGGTGTGTGCGTCTCTCTCGCACAGTGCACATGATGGTAGTTGGTCAAATCTATTGTTTTTTTGGGGGGAATACAGTGATGTAGTAAAACAAAGCATCTTTCAGAAAGAATGTACTGTAAATCATCCATCCCACTCTCTTGTCAACAGACTACATAGCAGCACTGTATAGCTTAGATTAGAAGACCCACCATTTCATCAGCGTAAAGATCGTGTCGGCAGATCTTATTGATCTTTAGAGAATTTTTGTAATCTTGCTTCTTCTTTCTTTGTCTGTTCAAATATAATCACAGAAGGAGAATGTCAATGCATGCATGCCATAAAAGTTAGTTACTTCATTTCAGATTTGAAACTGTAACAAGCTGATCTGCTGTTCCTACATCAATGTTTGTAGAGTTGGATCCTCGGGCACAAAGTCTGTGTCAGGGGGTTCGTCCAAAGGGTGGCAGCGAAGTGAATCAATACTTGAAGGAGAAACAAAACAACAGGGTAAGGCTTATACTGGACCAAATAAAATAAAAAATAAATTAAAGCTGGACAACAAATTATATATTATATATACTGCTGTAACAATGCTTCTTCGCTTTTATACCGTTGGAAAGCCTGTTTATTTCCGTTTAAATGGTGCCCCATGTGTATTGTGTAAGGAACATGCATTTTTGGGATTAGCAGTGCAGCTATGTAGGTTGGCATGACAAATCTAACAAACCTCTACCTATGCCAAATAGCTTATTCTGCTGTTGATGTCGACTCTTGTTTTGAGACTCCTACCCCAGGTAAGGTACCCACGGTACATGGGGTGCTGTGTCTCCCCATATGATCCATCCTATGGGGAGACATACAGAGCCCTGTTCATGGACACTAAGGTACCATTGGTACCTTACTTGGGGCAGGATGCTCAAAACGAGTCAATTGGCAAGGAGGGAAACTGGTTGTTGTTGTTGTTGTTGTGTGTGTGTGTGTGTGTGTGTGTGTGTGTGTGTGTGTGTGTGTGTGTGTGTGTGTGTGTGTGTGTGTGTGTGTGTGTGTGTGTGTGACTGGTTACGGTACATGTTCATTCATTGCCTCCAGTTCCTGAAAACGTTACATTGGTGTCGGAAGTGGTCGATGACCGCTGGAGCCTGGAGCGTGCCCTTGTGAGGGATGTGAGGAACTCACATCGGCCGTGCTTCAGAAAGGGGGGGTATTGTAACGACCCTGCAAAAGACCCGGCCGTAACTTGCTCCTCCAAGGGAGCTAGCTCTCTTGGCGTGGCTTGTTGCCTGCGGAGTTGAAAATCGGGGTTCGATTCCAGCTCCGGGTGCTAAACATTACAATATATACACACACACATATTGTACCCTTTTTTCCCTCTTTTCATAGCTGAAACCCACGGTCCCGGCCTGGGGGTGTGCTTGGCTGGACTCCTTATTGAGCCTGACCCGGGGTCTCAAGTTTGTCTGCCCGTCTGTCGGCTTGATTTTGATTGATTGACTAATATTAAGTTTGCAGGGGGGGAAAAAATCACACCTGAGGGGCGCTAATATAATAAAGTCTAACTCATGTTGATATGGTGATGTAATGGTGACAAGTACAACTCAATACAAAAACTGTTAACAGTGAGTGGACGACACTGTTGTAAACTCTAATTGGACCTCATAGGGCCCACCATTTTCAATTCATCAAAACATTTAGAGACGTACGAATATACACAATAATCAAAAAGGAAATCAATCATCATAGGAGGTAAAAAGGGCAAAGAAACATACAGCGAGGGGGAACAGGGCCAGGGCCAGGGGTGGGTGTGGAAGAACTTCATATGTCACCGGCCCAGCCATAAATAAAACATTACATGACAAAGTATTAGTCAGTAGTCACTTTCACATAATTAGTCAGTGTCCGTTTACCTGCAGGTGCTTTTCAGTTCAGTCATGGTCTCAGGACATATGCCCATTTCCGTTGCAAAGGCCGCGTCAAACGTATCCTCGTCTTCCACCCGATAAGAGTATAGGGACGGCTTCAATCTTTCCTTCCATAAACGTTTAAATGTCCCAATATGAAATATCGTGGTGTTAACACCATCAATTTCATAATCTGGGATGTTCGGATTGCTCTTTGTGTCGCCGCTGCTGGAGGCCGCCATGGTTTGTCTCAAAGTCACGTGATAGATTGGAGGCTCTTGGGAAGTGTAGTGTAGTATTATTTAATATGTAAATAGATGATTAGTGGTGGTGATCGGGATCAAGTTGATGTTGGGTGACAAACAAGTGTTGGGACTGGTTTTAAATGTACATCTTTGCTCTAGCTCTGATCCATAGCTCTAATGCCGTTGCATTTGCTATGGACCAGAGCTATCTTTTCTCAGGGACAATAATGATGATAAATTATTTCCCCAGTAGGTGGCGGGAGACGCCTTCCATACACATGCAGCAGCAAGTACGTGTGAATGAATCATGAATGAAGAAGAAGCGAAACACAGCAAGACCACGTGGTTACAGAGCAGGGTCAGGTGACCACACACACAGAGCCGGGGGAGGAAGAGGAAGAAAATGGAAGGGAACAGGGACGAAGCAGAGAAATGTATTAACATAGCATCCAAGGCCATTGAAGCTGGCGACAAAGAGAAGGCTTTGAAGTTTCTGAATAAAGCGGAGAAGCTGTACCCAACTGGCAGAGCCAAAGGTACCGTCATGTCGGGGTTTGTTGACAGTATAAACGCTGTCTCTTCGGCAGGGGGGGAGGAGGAGGATGTGGGGGAGCGGTCAGTGCTGTCAAATGGATATCAGACGAGCTAGCGGTCCACGGACCGTCACATAATAACTGTCACATATCTGTTTGTCGCGTCTCTGGCTTCTGTACACTTAAATGCTGGTTACCATATGAATGAATGATCGCACGTAACAAATGCATAGTGATGTTTATTCATTGACACCCACTCCTCACGGTCGAATATTAGGCCCCAGTTTGGCTAACGTCTGTTAGCTATAGCCTTAGCGTTTCACCATTATGCAGAGGACCGTAGCATCTTTTCCTCCTACTGCTTTCCGGATGAGTGTTTAATTTGAACAGTGTATTCGTTTTGAAGTCCAGCGAACGGTTAAGTGAGCCAATATGAAGATATTTTGCATTTAAATTGAACTACCCGAAACGACAGGCCCGATAATACACATCTGCCTTTTAGTGCCTTTCGTAGGTAATCATAGATTTAACTCGTGTGACTTCATAAGGCTGAGGGTTTTGCACAGAATGCACAGTCAGTTGCACACATGGGGTAACTGTTGGGGAATTTCAGTGACAACAGAGCAGGTTAGTGGAGCAGAGAGAAGAGGTTAGCCATTGTTGCCCATCCATTAATTGAATGATTGACCCAGACCCTGTAGATATGAATCCAGCAGCATGTAGAAGATAAACCAGTGCGTGCTGTCCGAGAGAGAGAGAGAGAGACTTTGAACCAACAGTAGCCTTGGGGATCAATATCATAGATGTATTTGATCGAGTCTGACTTTTACTTTAGTATCTATGATAGATAATGCAAATGTCAAAATCGATAAAATACTCAGATTGGCTGGATCCAAGGCTAAACCAACAACTTCTGTGTAGCATTCCAAGTGCAGCAGACTGAGACTGGCAGGCTTACTATCAATTACTATCAATATATATATATATATATATATATATATATATATATATATATATATATATATATTTGCACACATTTATATATATATATGTTTAAGACATACGGTAAGTGCTACAAACTAGATTGTCAATGAACAGTGCTGAACAGAATCTATATAATTAGTTCAGTTTACCATAACATAATATACTTCCATTTCCTTGGATACATTTGTTTGGCTGTTTCTAAAAGAACCACATGGCTGCTTTGTTGTATTAAGATTAAATTAAAATGTAATTGTTGTGCCTGCAGATGGTTGTGATTGGGGCCTAGCCCTCTGGAAAACGGATAACCTTAGCTGGCCTGGGATTGGGCTTGGGGGAGGGGTCTTCAACGTTTTTCAACCCAAGGACCCCCTAGTTAAGAGAGAGATGAAGCAGGGACCTGGATTTTGGATCAAATTTTTGGATAAAGTTCTCCTCAGAATAGGGATGCTAGGTTTCAAGTGGTTAATGTAAAATCCTATGACCCCTAGTGGTTCCGGAGTCTGGACCCCCTGTTGAAGACCCCTGGTCTAGGGGTTCGACGAAATATCAATATTGCAATATGTATATATACACTTCCTCTTGCGACAAATTATTGATATACTGCTGGTGCCAAGTATTGATATTTATCACGCACAGGTGTTCCACAGATTCCCCTGTGTGCAAAGAACAAACTCACAGCACAAAACCACTGGACGAGAGCAGCACACATTAGATGCCCTAGTTATTAGTACAACCAACCAACCCTAGTCAACACAACAGCTTGCTGACTCTGGATGGCAGAGATTAATGTAATTTATTTGTAAACCAATGCCATCTCCTACATTTTCCTCTTATCTCTGTTCTCATATGCTGCTCACATTACTCTGCGCTTCATAGATGATAGATGGATATGATTTTGATGTGTGATATCAAAGGTTAAACAGAACATAATTCTGCAAGCAACAAGTCCAACTCTCCTGCTTCAAACCAAAAGCCTTCATCAGTCATTACTGTAATTTCAACACTCTTGCATGCATGTTAAAATCTTACTTTAACATGTATGACAGCAGTGACGTGGGTATGAAAGAGGCACTGTGCAATTTGTTGTAACTTGCAGTCTTGTACATTGTTTCATTTATATTTGCCCAGTTTGTGATGCTCAGTAAATAATCTAATAAAGTATCTACATTATGACCTGTGCAAGCTTTCAGATGAGATGGGGTGACAGTGGCTCATGTTACATAATGCATATGCAGTTTTCATAAAGTGATAGAATAATTTACTGACTGAATAATATGCTTATTTACTGACTAAATAGTATGCTCACTTACACACATTTTCAGTTTGTTATCGAGTAGTATTGTGAACATTTTGTTGATTTATATTCCTCAAGGAATGAGCAACTATACGTATATAAAATATGGTTATATTAAGGTTGGTTTGGGAATACTATTTCATAAAATTAACTCATCTGTTAAAATGCAGCAATAACTGTCGGACTGAGTTACACTCCCTCACTCTTCTATAATCTCTCATCTTAAAGCTTGACTAATCCCACTACCAGAATCTGAATTGGGTCGAAGTGGTGTCTGGTTGCTACTTGCTAGGTCCGAGCTTACCAACTCCACACTTTCACAGACTATGTATTTGGTCTCCCTGCTCCTTTATTGAGTCATTTAAATTCTGTGTCGGTTCGAGACGACTAGTTAGTTGTCAAGTGGTAAGGCTAAGTGGTAAAAATGTCAGCACTTGCGTAGCAGAGCCATGTTAGAAGAATCTGAGGTAGAACAGGAAAGTTACAGAGGGTAGCTTTTAACAGTGTCTAAGACATGAGGTTTTGTTGACAAATGTTATCTATGTCTGCATAACTGCATTAATTCACTTTGGAGGTCTTCAAGTCCCAGACTCTAGCCTTGTACAGTCTTTACATAACTCATGTTGCTGAACTTGTTTACACAAATAGTAGGTATCAGCCCATGCCTGAACACAACGTGTCATGCTGCACTGATTGACTCCCTTTTCTATCCTCTCTCCAGCCTTGTTGGATGCGTTGACAAAGAATGGGAGTTCAGCTGGGAATGGTGCATATTGTAGGAGGCCAGCAGGTTGCTCAGAAAGCACTGGTGCCCAGCCAGACAGGGACAGCCATGACTCTGGAGGAGGCGAGTCAACAAAAGGCTTCAATAAAGAGCAGGTCGAAGGTGTACAGAGGTGAGAAACACTTCATAACACCATAAGGTGATTGTATATGTGAGCAAGCAATCTGAGCATGCTTAATTTTGTAATCCCCCTCACTCACAACTTAAATTCCAAGTAGTTTAATGCAGCAGGACTATGCTGCAGTCTAAGGAAACTTAATTTCTTACCGTGTGTGTGTGTGTGTGTGTGTGTGTGTGTGTGTGGATATGACAATCTGTTAATCTCATCTGCAGGATGTGAATACATTTAATTATGTTTAAATAAAATAGAGAGTGGTTTATAATATGAAACTTGTGTGAAGAAAGTAGACGTTTGTGTGATCATTTGGCCGCCTATAGTCTGATGTGGTTCTACAGTTAGGGGGATGTTAATTACATGCACATAATACTCTGCATACTCTGAATAATCAGCTTAGTGTAGGGTGACCATATTTTCAAACACCCAAACTAGGACCCTCACATGAATGTGCATGCTCATGGATGAACACTCAGCATTTCCATCCAGGATGGGAGACCTTATTTTTAGATGCATAGGGCTGCACTTTTCAGTAGAATATGATGAATGTCTATAGATGTAAGTGCTGAAAGTATAATTATTTTAATTGTGGTGAAAACCAGGACATTTGGGTAGTAAATGTTGGAAACTGGAACACTTAAGTGTACTTACAGTTATCTGTCAAGAATTGGGACACCCAGCTTGAAACCAGGACAATACCGGACAAACCAGGATGTTTGGCCACCGTAGGATAAATCTGAGTCTCAGTGTCAATATTTTTTTCTCCTTTTTTTGGCAACAAGAACAACCATGGTTTTCATTGAGGATAATAATGATAAACTAGCAATGTAAAACCCACAAGCTGAACTCCAACTGAAAAATGCAGGAGGCCGTTGGCGTCGACCTTCAGCTTTGCAACATGCCCTTTCTACTTTATTTCATTTTTAAAATTAAACATTGAGTTTTGAATCTGAAGAGTTAATACATTCACCTCTAGTCTATACTGTACATTAACGTATAGTACACTTATTTCTGTTGTGAGATGTTAATCTGAAAGCCATTTTCAGAGTCAGCACACACAGAAGTCAAGGCAGACGGCTGTGGGATGTGAACTCGTGAAGCACAACGTGTTGAAAGAAACGACACAAATAAAAACTTCGGCGAAAACGGAAGCCCAACACGAGGATAAAAGAAACATTCATTCCAAATGTCCAGTTTGCTAATTCACAACTACTACTACTACTTTGGTGTTGTCCAAGAAGAATACAGGCGGTAGCATATTAAGTTATTTAATACCTAAAACATTATAGTGGCTATAGGCTATTATGCGGAATGTACACTAACTCGTTTACCTCTGAGAATGTTTTAATTCTGGATACAACCATAAAATTGTCTATAGTCTAATCTAATGGAATAAATTGATGATCAAATGCAGGAGTTTTGACAATTCAACTAACTAACTAGGGCCGTCGCCTTGCCCCCCCGCCCGGGCCCTCCCTCCCCTTACTGGTGCGAAACAGGGTAGTAAAAACGGGGACACGTCATGCACACTGGGCTCACTTGCTTTCTGGACTACAATTCCCATAATGCTTTGGTCCACTGCACCTCCTTGTGATGTAGGTGGATGAGACAACATGTAGTCCAGGAAATAAGTGAGCCCAGTGTCCTGGTCGCAAAAACGAGAACTGTCAATCACAACGACTACTGGCCAATCACAGCAGGGCTTTCCTAGAACGTTGGTGGGATACATAACGCGTCCATGACATCCAGCCAGGACATCATGGAGCCCATGGACACCTTGAAATACTGAAATATCTAAAAACACATATTACCCACAAGAAAACCCCAGGAAAGTGTTTCTTGTCTCCCAAACATCATTCAAATAAGATCTGGTTGCAAAAGGGGTGAAGTGGCCCTTTAATTACTGTAGATCATTGAATAAACAAATATGATTAAGAATGATAAAAGTTTAATTCTTGCACTGACACCATCTCCATCCCCAATATGTGGTGGCATGTTTTTTGTACACTTTGAGCAGTTGTACACTGCTCAAATGGTAAATTAGGTCTATTTTACAGCTAGTTATTGAAATTTGCTCATTTATTAAATTAAATTTAAATGTTTATCTTTTTATAAAAACACTGTTGTGTTTAATATTAACTTTGTACCTCGTACTATGTCATTGCATTGCATCACCATAGTCTCTTTTTCTGGAGATGATTGCTGTGTGAGGTGTCTCAAGTGTTATACGTCTGTTTAGTTTCTGTGCAGAGATAATTATTGTTCTCTAAATTACCTACTGTAGATTACCACATAATCAGAACACTCATAATCAGAGTTTGACAAGTAGTTGATGTAATAAATGATTAATATATATTGGTTTTGCTAATATTTGTTTCGTAGATAACGAAGGTTGCTGATCTGCAAGCTCACAAAGTGTCACATCTAGACATGCTGTGAACTTGTAGATTGGTTAGTTTGGCTATTTTTAAAATTAAAATAGATCTAATGTGGTTCATCATGATATCAAGTGATTGTTTTTTAATCGTAGATAATAATAATAATAAAACAGTTCTCCTTAAAACTCAGGGAGTCAGTTTCTTGTGTATTAACATTCCAAATCCTGTCGGAAGTTCACTCCGGTCAGTAAAAAAAATGCATTTCTGCCTGCAAGAAACCGTTTAGTACTTAAATCCACTACTGAGCCTTGTGGGAGAGTGCTGGGATGCCCTTTTCTTAACCCCAGTGGTACACCCTGTCCCATCCAATCAGTTATATGCCAACCTCTTGACATTCTTGCTGACTGAATACTTGGTGAATCTCACTTTGGAAAATGTTTAAAGATAATTTCACTCATCTGTTAAAATGCAGCAATTACTGTCAGACTGAGTCACACTCACTCTTCTGTCATCTTCTATCACTTTTAATCAAACAAAATATTTGTGTATTGCGTGAAAGCTTAGATGGACAAAACATTTTGTCGGAGGATTAAAAGCAATCAAAAAATGACTGTGCTCCTCTTTTTAATTAAGGATAATACAACATACATAGTGACAACCTCGTCCACAGTATTCTGCAGTTTGAAAAGATGGCATGATGCCTACATTTTGCGGAAAACCAGCATGGTTGTTATTTTCATCAATGTGTCTGTGTGTTGTGTTTAGGATAAAGCGGTGTAAGGACTACTATGAGGTGCTGGGAATCACTAAAGAAGCCCATGATGATGAGCTAAAGAAAGCCTACAGGAAACTAGCCCTCAAGTTCCATCCAGACAAGAACCATGCACCTGGAGCAACGGATGCCTTTAAAAGTACTGTTCTTTGGAATTAATGCAATAGTTCTATGTTGTTTGGGCTGTTTTTACCTTCCTGCTTAACCAGAGTCCGTCTCTGCATCTGTGTGCAATTTGAAAGTATATTGAATAGTGAGCTTAGCCTCAACTGGATGTTTGTGGGATCAATTGGTAGCATCTCTCAAAGGTAGGCAAATTGACCTTTTCCAACTGTCTTAACTGTTCTATACTATAGTGCATAATCTAGTTTCTTTGTTTGCTTGCTTCTTGCATCATGTTTTTTTCACCTTTTTAGAGGAGCTTAAACTTGACTGTTAAGATAAAGGTGTTGAGCTAGGCTAAGCTCACTGGTCAATAAACCATTAAACTGCACACAAAGACATAAAAAGGCATCCATGTGTTTGTCTGATTCTGTGTACGTAGGAAGAATACTGGTCGTAAATCTTCACCCCAAATCAAACTATCCCTTTAAAAGTTAAATTGATGCAATGTGTTTCCCTTTTTATGATTGATTGAGCATTTTACTGGTTTATCTACAGTACCTTACAAGACACTTGCAATGGACAGAAACTATCAAACAGATCATTGGTTTAAGATAATTATGAAAATGTAACTCCTGGGTGGACACATTTTGCTGTTTAGATTCGTTAATATGTCCATAGTGGGTTATAACAGACTGAGAATTTGTCTCTTATTACCTCTGCCATGTTTTCCATCCAGAGATTGGCAATGCATATGCAGTGCTGAGCAACCCTGAGAAGAGAAGGCAGTATGACCTGACAGGAGGGGAGGAGCCTGCTAGTTCAGGCCACGCCCATGGTGCAGGTTTTGACTTCCATAGGGGCTTTGAAGCAGACATCACACCTGAGGATGTATTCAACATGTTCTTTGGAGGCGGGTTCCCCTCCTGTAAGTACACACATAAAGAGGCTTGCGCGCGCGCACCAGGGGGGCAGTCAGACAGATATTTTGTGAAGCCACAAGGAAATCGGGATTTCCTGAAAGTTCATATAATGGCCTGTTGTGGCGCTGTCATTGGGCCCAAAAAAACCCATAGCCCCATAGAAGTCCATGTATTTGGGCCCACTTCACCTAGACTGTATTACCTTAATAAACATGGTCATGAATACTTTCTGCTTCCAGTCACTAGTTTAAAGTCTCATTTCTAATGTCATATTCTTTTTGGAAAATGATGGTCCCAATTATTAAAAAAATGTCCATAAAGTCGCACAAGTTCTGAGGTGCGTGGCTACCGTTACAGTCGATGAACGGGATCCCCCACCCACTCGAGTCAAAATAAAAACCAACGGAGAAGAAGGGGGTAAGTCCCGCCTCGTTGTCTGGGCCAGCCAATGGCCAGCTGGGCCCAAACGGATCTAGAAAGATGACGACAAGGAAGGACTGACAGAAGATTTTACGTTCATGTTAGACCCGGGGAACGCTTTGTCCATATTTTTTAGTCTATGGCGCGCACACACACACACACACACACACGCAGTGATGCAAATGGCCTTTTCATAAATGTCGCCCTCAGGGGGTGCTGGGACGCAATACTGTACTCGGTACTGTACTGTAAAAATATATATATAATCAAATCGTCATAGAAACACTATCGAAATGATGATAACACACGTGCGCCGCCTTTTGCACACGCTCAGACCATTGAGATCAAATTCTTTACGGTAGCTTGTTTGAGCATAACAGCGGAGGCTTTAATATATAACTTTTCACGGATGATGTTTGCATAATACTTTGCAAATATTTAAATGGTCAGATTTGGAATTGTTTATTTTTTTCAGATACATTTTCTACATGAATATTATTATAACCATAAGTTAAATGCTGCCATATGACACCTAATGTTGTTGAAGTGGGACTCGTAAAATGTCCCTGGGGTCCATCTAAAAGACCACACCTGGGTCCTGGGACCCATTACATTTAAAGCCTGTTTACATCACTACACACGCACGCACGCACCTGGATTATTGTTATTGATCAGTATGCAAAGCCACTTGTTGATGTGGAGATTGAGAAAGGTTTACCAGTAACTTGGAAGCTGATTTCATCCTCCTCAACCTCACAGATGTTGATTACCAGTATGCAAAATTGTTTCTCTTGTCCACAGCGAGCCCACACACCTTCACCAATGGCCGGGCACGCTACAGCCAGCAGACAGCAGAAAACAGACAAGACAGAGCAGAGGAACGAGGAGATGTACGTACTGTATTATTAACACTTTTGAATATGTTCAATCATGTATGAGTCAATATCACTTTAAAAATAAATGTGGTTTCCCTCATAGCATCAGATTGTGCTTGTTTGTGTGCAGGGTGGCTTCTCCATGTTCATCCAGCTGATGCCCATTGTGGTGTTGATCCTGGTATCCATCTTGAGTCAGCTGATGGTGTCCACTCCCCCCTACAGCCTCTACTCCAGACCGTAAGTACACACACATCCAAAGAGTGGGTATTCCAAAATATGTTTCAAATTATGTCTTAGTGGAGGCTGACCTAGATGTGGCGGCGATGCATCAGCCATATAGTGTTCTAAGAAGCAATGTGTGTAACAATAACACAGTAATACACTACAGCAGTGACAGAATGGACTGATTTGTCCTCCCTCCTGCCCAGGTCCACGGGTCAGACCATACGACGGCAGACAGAAAACCTGCAGGTGGACTACTATGTCACTAGAGATTTTAAATCTGAGTACAAGGGCTCAGCCCTGCAGAAAATTGAGAAGAATGTGGAGGATGACTACGTGTCCAATATCAGAAATAACTGCTGGAAGGAGAGACAGACAAGTGAGTGTCATGTGTCTTCAAAATATCCCTCAATGAATCTGCAGAATGTAACAAAAAGAGAGATGATTGTTGGTAAAAGATATTGGAAATATTCAATATATTACCCTAACACAACCTAGATATTGGCAGTGTTAGGTATTTATTTTCATATAATATGATTATTGGAAACATTGCCATTGTTTACACACTGTTTCTGTATGTCCCATCCAGAAACAGACCTGTTGTATGCTGCCAAGGTGTACAGGGACGACCGAATGCGGAAGAAGGCAGAACTCATGACCATGGACAACTGCAGGGAGCTCGATAGACTAAATGACCTGTTCAGAGGAGGTTGAGCGGGCAGAAACTGAACGCTTTTAGATCAGAATTATAAATATTATATATATATAAATAGATCTATGTATGTATGTTTTTTAAGGAAAGTTATTGGAGCTAGGAGGAAAAAATAATTTTAGCCTTACTGTGGAATATCCCCCCCCTCTCTCTGCCTAAACCCCTTTCCAACATGGCACTACTGGACTTGGCTTCTTGCAGTTGCACCATAAGGAACCAATCTGCCAATACATGTGCCCCACAGCCCACACCACCCCGAGCTTACCCATTGTTTTTCTGGATTTGAGAAGGACAAGGGATACTTGATTGTAAAGCAGAAAGTGCTGCACCACAATGGATTTGGGTAGCAAGAAAACCGAGATGCTCTGCACAAACAAATCAGACTTAGATATTAAGTTCATTCCAACCTGTTCATTCCAACCTGCTCAAAAGACAAAAAAGAAGAGAAACTGAAACCATGGCAAGTTTTGAGAACTCAGAAGATGCCTGAATGCTTCCTAGCTTACAAACTCATCTCAGACATTTTGGACGGAGTTCCATGTGGACCATCGGCACAGCAGTCAACTGTGTTTTTATTTTGTTTTGCTACTACTTGAAAGATATTTTATGTCGTCCAATCCGAAAAGTGAGAGATGATCAGGACTTGATGGAAGGACATTAAAACTGTTCAACAATATTGTACATTTTGTTTTTGAATGTTTCACATTTTATGCTGTTATTTAAGTAACTAGGGAAAACAAGGTTTTTCTTTAATGCTCGACTAATCATTTGAATAAAGTAAAAGGTAATGCCAGACTGGATGGGTGTGCCTTGGTGAATCAGCTGTTGTATCAAGACCCATGTTGTTTTGTATGTATAGTATGCACTACTACTAACTTGAAATCACCCGGACATTGAAGAGTTGAGACGAATAACCATTTAAGTCTATAATATTATTTATAAATTAATAATCCATTATTTTTTCCTTTCAACTCTTCTTATTGTCCCCTATCACTGTCCTAACCCATTCCAAATAAAGGCTGTGTGTATGTGGATCCCCCTCTGGCCTAGTGATACCGTATTCGGTTTCCCATGCAGGAGACCTGTGTTCCAAATCTGAGCAGGTGTTATTTAGACATCTCCCCTGACTGAGGGGATTCCCATTCCCTATCGACATAAGTGGTAGATGTGCACACACATACACGGTTAACCTGACTCCGCCATATGGTGGCGGTATTGAGTTCACAAGTGTGAAGCAAGCTTCTTCAATCTGGCGGAGTCAGGTTAATAGTACTTTAATAGTATACACGATCTCCAAGACTATATTATAAAATAATTACTAAATGTAATAGGGGGGAGGGGATCAAACGTATATTACAGTGATGAAACCATGTCCCAAAAGCCAAAGGTCGCGTCATCGCCGTAAACATGCCTTCCAGTTTCCACATGCGAAGCAGCTTCCTGTGTGATCCGGTGTAGAGACCGATTTCCGTATCCATTACTTTGTATGCAATTTCCATATCCGCTCAACCTGCAAAGCAGTCGCTACAAATAACGTGACGACACTAGCACTAAAACAGGAAAACAAGAACAACGTTAAGCTGTTGACAGCTCAGAGTCAGACTGTGTTCTCTGAAGGAGCATACACATTTGAATAAGCAGTGAAATGACCGGACGAGGCGACGACTGAAATGACAAGTCGGTGTTTGAAGGAATACATTAATTCCAGCTTTTGAACTTGTCTCGCATGTGACGCGAGGCTGGTCTCTGGCTCTTTGGTCAAGAGCTTTTCGTCAAGTGGACTATGCATCAGCACAGCAGCCTCTCTGCTCTGCTCTTCTTGTTGTACTTCTATGGTTGTTTACCCCATGCGTCTTCGGGAAAACAAGAGCCAGAAACTCCAGACTGGCGAAAGACTTTGAAAACCATTCGTAACGGAATACACGATATTGACAAATATCTTAATGTTGCACTTGACTTGTTTGGTGGAAACGATGGGTTATGTCAATACAGTTGTGCTGATGGTAAGTGCATGCGTGTGTTCTCTCTTTCTCACATTATTTTGTTTAAATATGGGAAATGTATGTTTAAATGTACTGTAATTCTGCAAACTGTTAATAAATATTTAAATCAATCAATCAATCCAGTCCAAAAAAACAGTACAGTGAGACGTTTCATTTGTTCCCTAAAAATAAAAAATGAAGCCTATTCCTTTTCAGTTATTGGCAGAGTAATCCATGTATTAAAATATCCATCATTTTCTCATACAAACTGTTGGTTATCATATCAGGGAAAGATAAGAGAGCACGTCATGTCTTTCTTTATCTTTGCTCTGTGCTCACAGGTTATACTCCAGTGCCACGTCCTGGCTACAAGCCTCCATCACCCAATGGATGTGGATCCCCGCTCTTTGGGGTTCAGGTTAGGCTACTTTATATATTATATTATTTTTATTTTATATAATTCATTTCAAGCCATGATTGTCCAATAACATGACACTAAATCAAAAAAGCACTTACATTTGTTCGGTGCTGTTATAGGTACAACTGATTTTCATATTATTCCACGAAGCTCTGATTGGTGAATCAATATACAGCGCTTGCTCCATGCGCGCCGGCCCCTCTGGACCAGAAAGCACACTGACTGGGTCACTGGGCCATTACTGTGCCCCAAACATTTTGTGTTTACCTGGTCAATTGTTGATGTTTGTGATGATCAGAAGAAGTTTTGATAAATAAACATGATATTCTATCTACAGGACAAAAAGACAATAAAATACTTTTACACAACACACAGTGATATCGATATGTCTGTCTCTACAGTTTGACATAGGCATCCCATCCATGACCAAATGTTGTAACCGGCACGACAGTTGTTATGACACTTGTGGGCATCAGAAAAACGACTGTGACGAGGATTTCCAGGGCTGCTTGGAGACCATCTGTAGAAATCTCCAAAAGACTCTGGGATTGGCCCATAGTGTCCAAGGTAAGCAGTTGAAGATATAGTACACACTACACAAATGAGAGAGCTGAGAGATGTTTTTTGATTATTTGCGCCATGATTACACAATACAGTACACTACACAGACCTGGAAAACTAGACAAGACACTATTACAGTACACACATTTCTTTAAGAGATTTTCTTACCGTGGTACAGTACATTATTGTGTTGAGATTGTCATTCTGATTCTGCCTACTTGCCTATAGCGACAAAAGGGGAAAAGTTCACATTGGCTGTTCCCAGAAACAATAGTGTTTCAATCAGCTGCCACGCCCTGTCAAAGTTTCTTTCAATTCAACTTTATTAACAGACTCAGGTCCATAGGGATACATACACGGGGTTAACATACAAGAGATACAACAGTCAATAAAAATCATAAAATAATGTAAAACAAATACATAACTTACATATCTTAACCCACAGGCAGAACATACAGGCATTTTAGCCAGTGTACCCTTAATCTTGATGTATAATGTAAACAGCTCACTGAGGGGCTTGAAAGCGCTACAATGATACTGTTTGTTGACACATCCAGCCTTTTCATAAACTTCTTAAACATTAGATTTCTTAGTGCTTTAAAAGTCCTCACTCCAGCCGTGACAAACATCTGGCTAGCACTGCCCCTCTGAGTATTCTCATCATTATATGCAACTTGCAACCTGTGCATGTTTTATAACATGACCACAGGTCTTTATTACATTCCTATTGACCATGTTAGTCCAATTAAGATTTATTTAGGGCATCAGTAAATAGAGTTAAACAACAAAACATATAATGAAAATCAAGGCAAAAAGAGAAAATGTAATAACAGTGTAGTGGGTCAAGAGTAACTAAGCCATGATCTTTATTTTCCTTCTGCAAGGCAGCCAAGATAAGATAGACAAGAGATAGACTACAAGAATGACAATACAGTTGAAAACATCCAGTGACTGCCAGTGTGTGGAAAGAGAAAGCCAACTGAAGTGTACCGTACTATTGCAAGACCGTAACCCCTTATTAATTGTTACATCAAATCCTACACCTACAGTATCACAACAAACAGGGGATGTTATCTCAGTTTATTGAAGTTATGTATTAGCATTAATAACTTTCATTTATCCTGGTTGTGTTCTCCATCTGTCTGTAGCATGTGAATCAACGGTGACCTTGCTGTTTGATGCCGTAATGCACCTAGGGTGCAAGCCCTACCTGGACAGCCAACGGGAGTCTTGTATGTGTCTGTACGAAGAGAAGATGGATTTATGATGAACTCTACAGACAAGAAATGTGTGACATGCGGTGGTGGACACTGGACAGTAACAAAGTACATTTACTTGCGTACTTTACTCAAGCACAGTTTATTTGTTTTAATATCTCTACTTAAAGGAGCATTCAGTGATTTGGAAAACCCCCCCGGTCCGCACCGGTAACAAGATGTGCACATGCACACGCTCTACAGTGGGGGGGAGGGGGGGGGGCGTGCAACAGGCCAACAGCACGTGCATCAAGACCCGCCCCCACTGCTCATGATTGGAGGAAGGCCCCTCTCATTCTGATTGGATGAAGGCTGGGCCCTCTAGCCAAAAACGAAACCTACATTTGTTTTTCTACCCCAGGGGTTAACTGGGGACAGGTAGGAACTCCTTATATGGTCATTGCATTCAAAAAATTGAATTAAGTGCAATCACCGATGAATGCCGCCCTGTTTTAAATAAAACAAAACACCATTGGAGCAAACCTGTGTGCGGACTTCCTTCTCTTCACTCACTGTATTTACCTTAGTCCAGCACCAGCCAGGAACTGGATGTGTGCAAGCCACCTGCTTTTTAAACACAATCACTGAATATACCTTGAGTGTTTGTATGTTTGGATACTTGTGACTTTAAAACACAGGTATTGTACTATGATTGATATTTGTTTTGAAAAATGTCAAAGGACATTAAAAAGAAAAAACCTTTAACATAATAATAATAAATCACACATACACGCACAAACTAAACTTCTGTCAAACTCAGTTGATGTTCTCTCAGGGAGGTTTGGCTGCTGACTTGAATGGAGAGTTGTGCTCTAATTATTGTATTATATCAATATGGCTTTCTGCCATTTCTTAACTGATCACTTTGTTCATTATAGTTATTGAAATGAAGAAAAAAACAATGTCAGCTTTAGGTGGTAGAGTTGGGTATTTGAGTCCCAGATGACTGGAGACACTATTTAATGGTATCTAATCTGTGTGTGTTTGTGTGTGTGTGTGTGTGTGTGTGTGTGTGTGTGTGTGTGTGTGTGTGTGTGTGTGTGTTGTTTTGTTCCTGAATAGCCTCCTTTCAATAATATTTTATGTCATGCAGGATGATCATGTCCAAGATGACTTCTGTCCTAGAGTCATAAATTAATATGGGTGGTGATATTGAAAGTGAAACATTGGAATAGTCTTTTTTCCCATATAGTGTGTGTGAAATGAATTATAGTTACATTAAACTATAGTACTCATTTGATTTGGAACCCGTGCATGATCATAAGTGCACCTTTGCTTTGAGGCTATATTTTCCTACCTTTCTACCTAAAAGTGAGTTCTTTCTTGCCATTGGTTGTTTCTACAATGTGGCAAATACGGAAGTACTTCATAGAAGGCGTGATTGACTGGAATGAGTACCAATTGCGCTCTGCCCTTGAAATGCTCAACCAATGACAGTATGGAGGTGGGACAATGCGTGCATGGTCACTGGGGCTTGTTTGACAAAGCAAATCCATTGTTTAGTAGTAGTTCTAACTGGAGGTAACATATTGTACCATCATGTCTAGTCCTGGAAATAAATCCGGTGAAGGTACGTTTTACACAACACATTGTATTTGTATTACGGCTTTTTTTCATGTCATACTAATCTAATGTTGTCCGTCGGAGACTCGGAGTCTCCCCAAGCACATCGAAAGGAACATTTAGATTCCCCGTTGACAGTTTTGCGCACAACTGTCTTTATATAGTACCTTAAACACATTTTATTCAACTTTGTTAGGGTCATTGCTCTAATTGCTCTGTTTTCCACTTTGACAGAGAGTGTTGCTACAGACAACAAAACGTACATGCCAGCATTGCCAGGTAAGTGCTTCAGATCACTTGTGTCAGGCTATATCATACGTGTTTGGAAGTTTGTTAAGGGCAAAGCTATTGAGTGTGTTATGTGTTTCCCCACTCCCCAGTAAATCCTCACTATAGCTAAACCGAAAGAATTGTGGTGTGGTGTGATACTCCTGTGATTGTGACACTATTTTACTGCCCATCATGTATCAGTATGGGTAGTAGGTGGACCTACACACAACACCCAGGCCCAGGTGATAGGCTACATGGCAGCAATAAGGAACACAGTTGTCATGGCAGGCTATTGTTCTGTCCCTAATGACGTCGTGTCATGCTATCCCAGCTCTTCTTTCTTTTTTACAAATAGAAAACCATGCTTAGATCCTGCTGTACTTGGCCTTAACACAACAGGTTTAGCAATGTATAGGGTGTGGCAGGCAGGCATGGTGTCACATTGTATTAATAATTTACTGTGATGGCCACTGAAGGCTCCTGCGAACTGTATGATTTGATTTTGTGGAGCAATGACTGATCCCAGTACAGTGCTAGCTCAAGAAAGGCCTGAAGTAGCTCAATCCAATCTCTAATAATGTAACTAATGCATAATTTGAGATGTACAAATTCTGCAGGGTGAAAAAGTATATAAAATATATAAAAGTATAAATATAAATATGAGGCAATTTGTGTCACTCTGGTACAACTAAATACATTTTAAAGTTGCAAGAAGGAAGACACAAGACAAGAGATCGGCTTACGTTTTATGTTTCAGTTTTTAGTATGGTTTAATGAATTGCACATTGCTTAATGCTTATTCATTAATTTGCTTTATTTTATAGACCTAGATGAGCCAGATGCTTTCTTCAGAAGGTAAGCATTTACGTACAGAAAGTCAAGAGTCATATCCACATTATCCAGTCCATTCAAGTCTGATAACATTTAAATGAAGCAGTGTGGTTGTCTTAAATTCTACTGCCTACCTTCATCACTAATCTTGTTTATCTTCTCATGTCTTCTCTATGAAGAAGCACTTTCTCCATGGATCCTGCAGAGGAGTACAAGATGGACCACAAGAGACGAGGTCTAGCACTCATCTTTAACCAGGAAAGCTTCTATTGGCAGCTGATGTTGCACCCTCGCAGTGGAACCAACGCGGACAGATATAACCTAGAGAAGAGGTGCTCTACCCTACTAAATCAAACTCCTTTTTTATATTTCAGATCAGAAAATGATCACAGTCATGGTGAGGGTTTACATTTCACAATGACAAAATGATACCTATTTGAATTGTCTAATAAATATTCCTGCCCCTTTTATATAGTAATTAAAATGCAGACATAATTTGCTGCTGTCATGTCAGCGTAGAGAGGTACAGGAAATACATCTACGTATCAAACCAGAGACTCACTGTCAGGCATTAAAGCCCATGTGATATACTGTACACCCTGGCTATCGGGGTGCCTCATTTGCTGCTGTCTTCAAAGAAATAGAAGCATGATACTTGCCTTGGAATATTCCTCATGTTTGATCATGTTTTCTTCTGCTGTAGATTTAAGGCATTGGGTTTTGATGTGCAGGCCTATGATGACCTGAAAAAGGCAGACATCATGACCAAGATCACTGAAGGTACGTAGACACAAACACACAATGGCATATACTCTGCTTTGTTTGAACTGGAGGCAGACCCTTGCACTTTTTACTGTGTTGCATGCATGCAATCTGGTCACCTTTAGGTGAAATTCTCTATAAATCACCTGTTATTTGTGCAGACCCGTTGAGAATGTATAGAGGGGTGCCTGCTCAAAGAGAAAGTGAGACATACCATACCAAAGCAAAATACTGATGTATGCCTAATCAAAGTGAAAGAGTGATGCATGTCTACTGTCTGTTCAAAGCAGAGAGGGGTCTGGGATATGTCATGACCAATATTGCCCTCTACTGGATATAAAACGCAGAAGTTTGAAGTAATATCACAGATTCCTACCCGGTTTGCATTTTTTCCCACATTATGAATTCCCATAGACCTTAATATTGCGTCAAATAAGAACGGTTCCAAAAATAAACAAATGATCATGGCGGTTGACTGCATTATGAAGAATCAATTTACGGCAGAAAAATGCTAATGTTACTGAAGCCGAATTAGTACAGAAACAGACTATCAATTATGAGTGACTGATTATCGTAAACGATTCAGGGCATCAGCACCACCTCTCTAACAATATCGCAGAGACAGTTTGTTTATTTTTGTACCACAATGCTTATGTGAGACGATTTTAAGATGACCCAATGTTATTCTCCATAGAGAAAATACTTACGTAAACCTGGGGATGAGCGAATGACATCAGGTCTTTGGTAAGCTATAGTCTGTTTTCTAGAGTAGGTTGCAAGTGTAGAATTTAACAAAACTGTTTGATGTTTTGCCAGCTGCGGAGGACAACCATACCGATGCAGACTGCTTTGTGTGTGTCTTCCTGAGCCACGGTGAGGAAGACCACGTGTATGCGCATGACGACAAGGTCTACATCCGGGATGTCACTGCTCTCTTCAAAGGAGACAAGTGCAGAAGCCTCGTAGGGAAGCCAAAGATCTTTATCTTACAGGTATAGTCAGAATTTATGTATTGAGTCATTGCAGGCAGAGTGACTTACAGTACATGCATACATACATACTGTAGCTTCATTAATCATTACAGTCACTTAGCGGCTCAACTGATGAAGCTTGACATGATTTTATCTGGTTGGTTGTCATGTCCATTGCCAGGCGTGCCGTGGAGACAAGCATGATGACCCAGTGACCCCGATGGATGTAGTAGACAGTGCCAACCAGGTAGTGGTGGATGCTGGGGTCTTCTACACACTTCCTGCTGGGGCAGACTTCATCATGTGTTACTCTGTGGCTGAAGGTGAGACACACACATTAAGAGAGTATTGTCCCACCAGAAAAGTGTGTGCTAGGACCCCCCCAACCCTGGCAGGCACTTGGAATTGTAGAAGTTGAGGCATTACATTTTGTTTGACTTGGTTCCACAGATAAATATTGTGAACAGTTTTAGAACCACTTTGCTAGGCAGTGAGGCATTCCTTAATCCGCAGGCTTTAGTCTTTGTACATTTTGTTGAGTAATCCATATTGTCCGTTTGTTCAGGTTACTATTCCCACCGGGAGACCATCAATGGCTCTTGGTACGTCCAGGATCTGTCTGAAGCCTTGCAGAAGTTTGGAGATTCCCTTGAGTTCACAGAGATTCTTACTCTGGTCAACAGGAAAGTTTCTATGAGGAGTGTTATGAATTGTACTGACCGGAACGCAATTGGAAAGAAACAAGTTCCCTGCTTTAACTCCATGCTCACCAAAAAACTCTACTTCCGACCAAAAAAGGTGATGGATTGATCCCTTTTAGTTTTGTAATCAACTCTGTCACTTAATATTCAGGGTCACACACACATCATCCATGTATGCTTCAAATCATTTGGTAATTTAACTGGATGTCATGCCATTTTTAATTGCCATTTCCAGTTATGTCTGCGTGGACAAATACAGCAGGACACAATGCACTATGCATGCACAGTGATAGGTCTTTTCAAACGTGCAGTTTGTTAATATTGGCCTCATTCATAGAAACTCTGAAGCAAACTGGTCCCACTGCAAATGTGCAGGAATGGATCTGGTACTACAGAAAGGTTGCCTTCATTTCAAGTGTCTAGTCTTGAAGATTTGTAGGCCAAATCGATATAAAAAAAAATAGAGGATCACCCACATCAACAAGTTTTGTCTGAGAAATTGGCCCTGATTCTTTTTTTTCTTTTTTTCCATCAAAAAGGGAATTCATGTTTGTTTTAATTTGTTGAAATGTAGCTGTTTGTGATTAAACATTAAACTATGCGTATTTGCACCCAACTAAACAATCATGGGAAAATACCTCAGGGATTGAAATGACAGCCTAGATACACTACCAGCTGTTTCTCTGGACCTATGAATGACTCAGGAATATCAGTCAATACTGTATGAACATACAATATGCTATACAGTTTATGTATGTACCTATATCCTAGCGATTGCTTAATTTGATATGGCAAATATCAAATTAAACATGTGATGATCTTATTGTTAGTTTGTACTCTACTGTGCAAGTTTCTACTTTTTTCTAAAGCGTAGCTACTACGTTTTATAGTATGAAACTGTACACAATTTTAATCTTGTATGACACATACAGTTTTCCATCCTATGTCTGAAGCAACTCAGGATTCCTTTCCATATTTACCAGTCATCAAGTGTCAAGTGATTTTCAGACCTTAGCAACGACACCATAAACTCTGAAGACGATGCTGTATGTTTATTCCATGAATTGTGAGTTGTAAACCAGTATGTCTGTTGTTGAGGTGCAGTGATGTAATTTAAGGGACCTACATGTCAACTGTGGGTGAAAATAATGTGTGTGTGTAAACTGTTCATTTAATATTTAGCAATGATTTTTCTGAATACCGGTACTACTTTTTGGTAAAGAAAACCCCCATTATCTTACATTAAGGAATGTTTGGATTTTAATCGTTTCCTGATTACAATAAAGCATCATGCAATTTCCAAAACTGCAGCTATTTAATGATTTATAGCCTGGATACAAATTCACGTTACTTTTTATGATACAGATTACTGCTATTCTATAAGAATTGTACCCTAAAATGTTCCAATGTCTAAGAGGATGTTTTCACTTGTCACGGTTAAGGAGGGGTGGGGGTCTGTAGATTGGTGTGGGGATGGGGGGTAAGTGGAAGAAAGATGTTTTTATATATTGTTGTATTTAAAAATTGTATACGAGAGACCAAAAAGATTGTAAACAAAATACTGGGTGACATGGATTAGTCACAGGCACCAGTATGAAAATAAAGAAATTATATGGGACTGTTTTTTGCTGTGTGTGTGTACGTGCACGTACGCAGAGAGATAAATAGTTAGCCTACAGTTCTCACGAACAACTTAACAAGGAGTGTGTTGCTCTCAGAAGGAGGATGGTTAAAGGAAATCATGGCAGTAAGGAAGGTCACAGCCCTTTTTGGCACAAAAAGCATGTGTATGTAAGGTACTTACATACTGTACTGTGTGCACAGGGGAGGTACATTGCAGTGTACAGCATTCCACTTCTGACTTGCATCACCAGAGCTGTCCTACAAACATTTACAGCTATACTTACATAGCTATACATAGGATATTATTAGAATTGTATGGGTTTTTTTGCAGGCAGTTCAGTTTAGCAGGTGATTATCCATTGATCATTGCGACTGTAGGTCGCAGATTACTATGAAAACCTGTCAGTCCGTCACGCCACCATATATGGCCGTCAGTCCACCACGCCTCGTGACACTCCATATATCGTCGTCTCCATACTGTATATGAAGATCACGACACTGACATCAAACCCTGGATATCCATACATGGATAAGACTGGATCATCTGGATCTGCATACCAGCCAGAAACTCTACCTCTGACCTCAAACCCTTAGATCTCCATATATGGAGCTGACCTGTTCTCACATTCCATATGTTGATCTCTCCCCCCCACCTGTCTGGACTGATACCTGTCCATTCAAACTCTAGATGGGCCCACCCCAAAGGCCCATGGCCCTATTTATTATTTGTTTAGTTAAGGTGAAGTTCAGTCAACACTAGTGCTTGCTTTGGTCACAGGGGCGTGCCATGAGGAACTGATCACCCTGATGGATTGGTGGCACCTTCATCTCTCCATGACAACACTGAGCTGGCAGGCCTGTAGCTCGTTTAGGCTCCATTTACACTATCCAGTCAAATCTGATTCAAATCAAATTTATTTCTCAAATCTGATCTTTTGGCCCGACCATTCACACTGCATTTGCAAGTGACCAAATCCGATCTGTCACAGATCTGTGTGTTCAGACTGGCAGCCAAATCTAGCCTGAATCAGATCTGTACATGTGCCACATCCAGATTGGAATCTCATTTGTTGAGTCACATACAAGTCACATGGTATCCGATTTAGATCAGGTTGTTGCATTCAGACTGAGACACATTCTCAGCCTGAATTGGTAAGTCACATTGGTAAAAATCTGAATGGATGGGCGAGGCATTTAATTAATTCTCCTAGTATGGCCATACATGTCTGTCTGTGTTACGTGCCACGTAGTGTAGGGTTGCTCTGTATTCCTCCCCCGTCTCTCCTTCCCTCCACTCATTCTCTGCAGGTTTGAACTTTGAAGTCCCCGGTCACCTCATCTGTCAATCAGCCTGTTACCTGACTCCACCCTCATCCAATCACCACCACCTGCTGCCTATAAAAGGCCGTCAGCTATCCATCCTTCCACCCATGAGATAAAAATAGTAGACTCCATGCCTCCATAAACATTAGTTTAGGTATTATATTAGAAGGTAAGACACATTTAGTGTGGAAAAAAATGCCACAAAATAGAAAAAGAAAGAGGCAATGAAGAAGCTTCGGACCAACGTCAGCATTCATCCATTAAAATTCCCCTAATCGAAGCACACCAAAACCACACCATTGACCAGGATGTTGCATTTCCAGACCTATACACCCAAAAGAGACCAAATTAAGGAGATAGTCAGACAAGCAATAGATTTGCAACGTTTGTTGCAGATGAAGAAAAAAAGCCCTAAATCATTATGTATTGACACCCCATAAAGTCCATGCCATTGCCTACTTTCTACCATGCCTATCATTCACCAGGCATTAGTGGCAGGCCGTTCCACTGCTCTTGACCCGGCCCTCTAGTGGTGCTGAACCAGACCTGTTGTGGTGTGTTCCTGGGAGCATCTGGAAAAGGAATGATCAGTGTCTGCTGTCTGCCAGCTCATATATTTCTATAATACTTATTATTTTGGGTTTGTGTGGATTCACACCTTTATTTACATTATAAAGAAAACATGTTTTCCTATCTATAAAAGTTATCTGAGTGAACTACGTATAATTATCAGATGGAAACAAGACACATGAACAAGCTCAATACATTTGTAATATTTATTTTTTATATATTATTCAATATTCTTTAAAAGAACATGGTTGACTTAATTATCAAGATTGTAAACAAAACACTGGATGATATGGATTTGTCATAAAAAGGCACCAGTATCAAAATAAAGTGGAAGAAATGCAATGACTGTTTTTTGTTATGGTCTTTTTATGAATGTATGTGTATGCTTGGATGTGTTTTCATGAATGTGTATTTTTGGGGACTGAGGTCTTCATTCTCATTAACTTTATATATTGCCAACATTCTGTGCATTTCAGTCAAACACTGAAGACAGTGTAGAGCTGAGATAGTTGAACCATCTGTTGATGTACTACTGTGTAAAGGATGAATGAGTTAATTTAATGTGCGTACATACTGTAAAAGCATGTACATGTTTATGTATGCTCACGTTGTGTGTGTGTGTGTGTGTGTGTGTGTGTGTGTGTGTGTGTGTGTGTGTGTACGTGTGTGCAATCGTGTCTTCATGGCTTTTTGGCTATATATACTATATATTCATGGCTTGGGTTGAATCTGCTCTACGGGCATCTGTAGTTGAGTTGGATTCCTGAGACGTCTCAGATCCTCCTCCACCTGACATAATGAGAAAAACGGATATTACTGCTGCAATGTTATATAGATAAAATGACAATCATGGTTATTTGGCAATATATTGAGTTTACGACATCATGATTGAATTGGTACTACCACGAATACCAAACGAGTCGCCCATTTACCAACTCGCCCCGGGCATAAACTCAGTAAAACTATGCCTAACCCTATTCCTAAACTTAATCCCAGTAAAACTATGCCTAACCCTAAACGTATTTCTAACCTTATTCTCAGTAAAAAACAAAATAAGAACTGCCGCACCGAGCGGTCGGTGTGAGGTCGGCGGGAAAAGCGAGTGCGAGATGGATTATGGGCGACGGTACCCAATACCACTACCTTTCTACTACTACTTTTACTGTTACTTTCCAAATATCCTTCACTTCAATACCTGATATTTGACATTCCTTCATCTCCCTTGCACTATATCATCTCTTTGGTTTCATAAGTTCCTCATGTATTCCGTCTACCTCTTTATCTTCTATACTGCAGTCTACTGCAGTCTACAGCAAGGGGCAAAAAATCCCTGAAATGGAGTTGCTATCCATTTTTCCGCACACCGTTTAATACAGCTTTGTAGAGTTATGTTCATATTTTGTGTCTCTCTACAAAATTTTTGTATTTTGAACTGAAATACGTGGACAGGTTAAAGACAAATCCGGAGCTAACAAACCAGGTATAGATCTTCCTTCAGCTCATTGTACTTCTCCACGTTGAAATTCTGCCTCTTGGATCCCTTGTAGAAGTAATGCAGGAACTGCCTGTCCTTAGCCTCTGGGTAAACATAATCCTGCAGACAGGAAAGTTGTGATTGTTAACAGTCTCTGAAGAATTGAGGCTAACAGTGTTATTACTCATAAACCATTTTATTCTGCTTGTGAAGTCCCACCATTTATATTGGTTGGTGTTTAGATTAGGCTACTCTGCAAGCCAATGTGTGTGAGGCACACTGATGGCTCACTGACCAGATAGTAAAAAAGTGGGACCAGATCTCCCTATCGATTTTAACAAAGGAAATATATCCCATTTTTCATGAGCTGTCTAACTGACCATATTCATGAGGCAGCCATTTTACTATTACAGCATCATCTGGGATGGGAAGCTCCACCTCCACAAGGTGAGTTTTCCTTGAGAATGACATAAGAGCAATTGTACATTTAATGCATGAACGGTGTTCCTTCTATCTGCTGACCTGCTTAGTAAGGACGTAGTAGGCAAAGACTCCAATGCTCGTGCTGTAAGTGAGGAAGTAGGTGACAGGCTCCATAACGTCCCAGGAGTAAACCCACCAGGTGAGCCAGGCCAGTGCCCCACCCTGCACTGACAGCATGGCCAGGCCACCCCACACAGCCCTGGATGTCTGGAACTCAGCCTTACGGGAGATCTGGGCCTTCATCTGGATGGTAAATGACACAAGGACAGGGACCACAGACCTCATTAATTAATATTGTTGTATGTATGATCAGTTGAAAGAGTAAGTGAAATGTACAGCATCCAGGCTCGAGGTATTATAGATTAGTTTTATCTTTAGATAATTCACCAACATATTACAGGGAATCCACATAATCTTCAGAAAATCTAAATTTAGAGAGATTTGTAGAGATATGCACGTGCAGTCACGCACACACACACACACACACACACACACACACACACACACACTGACACACACACACACACACACACACACACACACACACACACACACACACACACACACACACACACACACACACACACATGCTGTTTATAATAAAGTATTCGATCAATCAATACACACTACCTTCTCCAGGGGTGAGAGTTCCTGATTGAGGCTATCAAGTCTCTCCAGCAGTTGCCTCTCTGTCTGCATGTGGTGGCCAGGGAGGTGGAGTGCCACCTGGAGCAGATGGACCATGTGCTTCATGTCTTTTAGCTCCATTGCATGCTCGCTAGAACAATGCTCTGTAACAGCAGAAAATAAAAACTGGAGCATTAGCATTCACCTCTTACAGGAAAAGGTGTTAATGGGTGGATGTTCTGGGTGAACCTAGCCACAATTTGCAACACTACATTGTTTTATAATGGGTTGAATCTAGAGTTGCAACAGCCCTTTCACCCTATGGGTGAACGATGAAAAGAGCTCAACCGGGGGGGTCCAGAGAGGGGTTACCCCTTACCCCTGTGTCGGATCGGTGGTTAGACTGGCATATTCACCGATAGCGATATGACCAGATATGGCAAATAAGGGCCGATACCGATACAGTAGGCTATACATCTCTAATTGTGAGTAAGTAAGTCAGGGTGCTGACTATATATCTATTACAACAATAATGTATTTAACTTTGGGGAATAAAATAGATGTTGAAAAAGGTGTTTGTTTTGAGCAATATAGCTGTCTGTTGCTTATGGTAGTAGGAACCTTTGTAACAGGTACTGCGTGACACAGGAACCTGTTAATGGTTGCACCTCTGTTTAGTTGTGGAGAGTGTTACAAACTGATTTGATAAACTATTGCTCGGTTGGATACATTCATGGGGAAAGGGAAGGCACTTTCTCCCAAATATAGGTAAGACATACATTATTGTTTATTGCTGCTGTTTCTTCTGCCACTGTGCAGGAATGGTAAAATGTGAGCACAAGCCATGTGCTTTGGGAAGGCCTCACGCTGTTTACATGCTTGGTGTAAATCTCTGGACATGATGCTAGTATTTAATTTACCCCCAATCCAACTCTTGATACCGAGTACCAAGCAGGGAGGCATTAGTACTTTTGTTATGACTCAGCCAGGGATTGAAGCCCTGACCTCCCAATCTCAGGGCGTACCCACTAAACACAAGGCCAATGAACTGGTAGAAGAACTGAAAAACACCAACAGTGCAATAAGTCCTGGGTGACTAGAGAGCTTTGTGTTGTTCTGGATACCTTTCTCGGGAGAGTGGACGTTGTACACTACATCGTTGATGATGAGCTGAAAGTCCTTGTCCAGTAGAGTGTCGATCAGGGTATTGTTGGCAATACACTGTCCGTCTGGCAGAGAAACAATATCTTTTATAAGCTGCCTTGACTGAAGAAAAAGTTAGTAGATTATGTTTGGTGGTTATTTGATGGTTATTTGCTGTAGAAACCATATATGTATGGTTTCTACAGCAAATTCAACTTGCATGTATAGTATTATCATCATTATGTACTGTAGTGTATGCAACCTACCCTCGGCGAGCACAGAGGCGGTGACTCCAGGGTCCTCCCTTTGTAGGTCATTGATGAGGTCTCCCACACTCATCAGCATTGGTCTGAGGAAGAACAGACACGTCTCACTCCTGGAGGGGAGAGGGACCTCCAGCACAGGACGGCCATGTCTGTACTGCAGAGACACGTCTGGGGACACACAAACCAAGGTGTAGCAAGATCTCAGCAGCGTGTTTACTGCCCTACAGACATGGGCGGATTTTGGGGGGGTGCACTGCACCCCCTGGCAAAAAAAAAAAAAAAAAAAAGATTTTCTTTTCTTAACTTATGGCTTCTGACTGTAGTTTGTAATCATCTCTCTTATCATGATATGATGACTCGCTGTACGGCTGTAGTGCATGTGTGTATGTGTGTGAGCTGCTGTACTACCTAAATAACTCATTTTTAGGGGTTAGGGCATTGTAAAAACGCTAAAATAATAAAATAAAGGTTAAAAGAATCTCTCGCCAAGCATTCGCACCCCCTGGCGTCAAGTTCAAAGTCTGCCTATGCCTACAGAGTGACATAATGACCTGGGCAATTGGGCATTGAAACTGAGTAAAATCTAAAGTATCTCTCTCAAGTTTGTGCAGAAGTGGGTAGTATATTGTTTATTAGTAGCATTTGCCGGTGGCGAGACAAATATCGATACATTATTGACTACTACATCATTCACTCCTATACCAATAAATGATACAACTTCAGCCAGGATAGAAATTAAACTATGATATATTTTGTCTCAGTTGCATAACTTCTGCAGTTACTGTCTTTGTGGGGTTTAAATATTGATTAAAGTAATACAAATGCAATCATCAATCATAAAATCAGATGTTTTGTTGTACTCTACATGTAGTAGCAGTAACTTACCAGTAGAGGGTATGAGTGTACTGCAGAAAACACCTTGATAACGCCCTAGCAGTGGCCATCTCTTTAGTTGAGGCGAGACAGAGAAGAGAGAGAATGAGAGAGTTTAGTATGTTGAATATACTATTGATCTAACATCTATGGGATTGGGGGAAGCATACACTATTGAATTGAAATGAGAACAAAAGAGAGAAAGAAGAGACAGCAATACAAACAGGGCTCTCCATATTTGGCCGAGAGAGAGAGAGAGAGAGAGACAGCTTATTGAATATTCTAATAACACTCAAAGTGGTGACTCCAGTAAACTTAAACGTTGGCATAAAGATAAATGGTGTACAATACACCATCAGCAAATTCTTATGTAGAGAGGAATAGTCAGCAGATCTAGGGGGTATTTAACTGTATTTTATCTTTGGTGTACTGGCTCTGTGCCTGGAAAGCCTGTATTACAGCATGAATTTGTGGTATGAGAACCAACTATTCCATCTGTGCAGGACAGGTGTGAGTGGGTCTGAGATTCAACGGGCAGGCAACCACACAAAGGTAGATCCGAGTAGTGTTTGAAACATGGGTAGAGCTGTCATGATCGTGACATTTTAGTTGATGATTAACTGTAAACTGTCAAACAATTGTGGTTAATGATTTAATTGTGTTTTGGGCAACAATACATCAAATATATTACTGTTTGACTTTGTAAACAAAAAATACACACAGATAAGACAAACGAATAATGAACTATGGCCAAAAAAGAACATACTGTATATCCTTAAGGTGATTATGTAATAATTGTGACAGGTCTAATGATGGGCAGGCACCCACACAAAAGTAGATTTGATTGAGTGTGAAAACATGATTTCTATCATCAATATTGACATCTTAAATATAGTAATCTTAAATCCCCATCCTCCCTGCAGTCCTAATTTAAGCATTACATAAATACAAACTGTCCAATCCGTCAATAACCTTTACTGATGCACAGCCTTGTTTAAATGATTGTGTTGAAATGCGTTTTCTTTTCTTCAATAAATCCTTCCTAGGCTAAAATCCATATTTATTGTGGTGAACACACTCCCACATAGACAGCTTATCATCCTGCCTAGCCAATAGGATTACTGCTGCCCAGCCCATTGTTTAGTACACTTTGAGCATAACAGCCACAGCCCTTTGGTTATGTGCCAACCTCTGAAATGGAGCTGCATGATGAATCAATCAATCAATCAATCAATTAATCAAATCGCCTAATTACATAGCACACCGTTTTCTCTCCATAGATAACTATACTAATAGGCTTATGGGAAGTTATGACACATTTCATGTTTTACCACTGTGTAAATAAACTAGTACTATTTAACCAGAATACTATTGATCCAACAGCCATGGAATCAGATGTTCAGTTATGTGCAGTAAATAACTGTAGGGAACATGAACTTAGATTTTAATTAACTACTGCAGTCATGCAGTACAGGGATGATTTAATCATGTAAATGTAGACATGTTTACAGTGCTGTATGTACTGAAGGAACGTGCAATATAAAAGCAAAGTAGTCACATGGGCTACAAACAAAACTGCTGCTTAATTTGAATTCAGTATTATTTAACTGAATATGGCTGATTAACAAATTGACATGATGCTGCCGTTACATCGTGGATCAAGGTCTGCCAATAAATTCATATCACAATGTACTTGCTGAATAATTTAATTCCAATATGCACTATGCAGTATATATGCACCATGTGGACAGCTTTTATCACATAGACCTATTTGTGGGTGTTCTGTGTTTGCAAAAAACTACAGCTTTCACATGCTCTCTTTAAATGTAATGCAAGATTTTCTTGGACACTCAACTTAGTTCATGTCCAAACACAGCATGAAAGCATGATTTAAATGGGCTAAAGTAAACACTTTTGTTAAAAATTGCAATTTACAATTGTCAGTAGCGTTTATTATAAATGTAATCAGCTGAACAAAGTCAAACAGTTCTTACACAAAATTATATATGGGATCATCAGTAGTGACATTCGGTTGAGACAGAGGAGCCCAAACCACATCCTCCGTGAGGAGGAACCAACAGCTACAGGGAGGGTTTACAATCTGCCTCGTATGGTGACGAGGCTGAGATGTTTGCTGTTCAGCTGCTGCTACAGGGAGGGTTTACAATCTGCCTCGTATGGTGACGAGGCTGAGATGTTTGCTGTTCAGCTGCTGTCGCCAACATCTCATCAGCCATCTTGCCTATTGACTGTCTCTCTGGAGACAGTGGGGGTTGTAGCATGCCACTTGGACACAGGCCAGGGTCTGATCAGCCTTGGTCGGGTCGCATGTTATAAGACCCAGAAACACTGATAAACGATTCCAGGTTTACAATACTGATGATGTGTCAAAGTTTATGCATCAGTAGATGTTTAATTTACTGGGACAGTATAAATGGTGCATTTCTATAGCGCCTTTATCCAAGGTGCTTTACAGAGATTGTGCATTACATTCACCCATTTAACAGCACATTCACACACAGATGCCGGAGGAAACCATGCAAGGCATCAACCTGCACATCGGGAGCATGCTCAAGGACACTTCGACACTAACTCTGGGGGAGCCCGGGTTCGAACTGGGAACCTTGTGTTTCCCATCCGGCCACTCTACCCCTGAGCCACATAATAGCCCCACATAATACATTAACAAGCCTGTATCTAAAGAACTGGGGTTATCTGCTATTATTTCATGGTCCAACTGATTTAATAGTTTAGCTGATTCACATTAACCTGTGGTCCTGCACCTTTAAAATGTAAATGGACTTACTGGTTAGAACTCGTTAGCATGGCAGATTTGTTACACAAATTTGAAGGGGAAAAGTGTGGAGCAAGTATAGCAGCTGGCATTGCAGGCTCCAGTAACTAACTATTAGCCTAGTACAGTATATGCTTTGTCTATAGTTACTTATAGTATAGTATTAGTATTTAGTAATAGCTGAAATAATAGCCATCTCTTAGTTTCCTTCAGCACAGAAAGTGCTGACAACCACTCAGACTCCCAATGCTACCCAATCCTGTCGTCCTGCCAGGGAAGTCATCCAATCAATAGCTATCTCTGTAAGGAAGTGCATCCTCGATCGTATAAGACAATGCCACAGAACCATTGAGGCATACTAATTGAGCAGTCATGGCCATGTGCATATCTGGAGTTTCTTGCACTTCACTGGTTCCAAGATCGAGCTTTAAAATAATCGAAATACAAAGAAACATACAGCTGTGTGACCTGTTTTCTCATGTTTAAAATTGACTTATTCCAATGAATGTACTACTTGCCAGTGTGCTAATGTAAAGGTGATATGGTACACAATCCATGCCCAATGCATTTTAAAGCACAGAACTTCTCAGCCTGGGGCTATATGATCCACCTTTATCCAATCCATTTTGCTAGCCTAGGATGCCTCAGGGTAGAAGCCCATTTAGACCTCAGGCCGATTCTAAAAATGCCTTCTAAATCCTGACCTAAGCTTTCTGAAAAAGTTCAAATATTTATAAAACAAAATACAAAACAATGATGTTGCTATACTGTACATAGCAACAACTACCCCAAAAGGGGTTCCTGCCCTAAATGGGCAATTGAACATGGGATTGACTTTGTCCTCATCTGACTAATTACCTAAAAAAAATGTATGCGACACAGACAGCCACAATACTAGAGGGAGCGACAACGCCAATCTGGTACAACCCACCTTTAAATCAAACATGGGTACATTTTCCTTCTATAGCATTGCCACCCAAGTGTGGAATTCCCTGACCCCATCCCTTAAGAAATGCAGATCACTGGTACATCATCATGTCTATTTGTTCAGACACTAGGATGTAAAATTGTCCATTCATTGTCAATGGGAAGTTAATGTTTGTGTAGCCGAAAATAGCCGATTTGCTTGTTTGTGTAAGACGAAAATCTACACTAATAGCTGAATATAGCCCCTCAAAAAAAGGCAAAGAAGTTTAGGGATAAGGGGTAATGCACTAAAGAAAATAGTGCCCCACGTGTTTGACTGTATCGTGCTGTTTGCATTTCTGTCTAATGAAGTATTCAATCAAGAATGATTTGAAAAGTAGTTCCTGGGAAAATGCAGCCAACATCGACTTATTTATTATTGGTAGCATTTTAACCACCACCCCAGCAACCATATTCTAGGAAAAACTATAGCTTACAATGCAAAGCAATTACCAGTTAACTTACAGGAAAACGGTCCGTTTACCAGTATATTGGCCACAGCTGTGAATAGACTGACAATGACATAGACGTGACGTTGGATTACTGGACCATCCAACCTGGTGCGTTCAGATCGGGTTCACGTCGGGACACACTCATGATCTACGCTTCAATTTAAGTGAAGTTTTATGTTTTCCGCTTGTTGTATCACCTCAGTGCTCTCTGTTTTAATTACTTTGTTTTACTTTACTTGTGTGCACAGTGCACTATAGCCCTGGGGGCACTATATAATTCATCATTATTGCTTGTTCCACAACCTGCAAGGAGAAGCATAACCTTAACCCTGCACCTGAAAACATCCTTGAATGGGATGGGAATGCATGATGTACTGACCTTTACTATCATTCCAGACTGGAGTGGCAGAGTAAAATGCCAACAGCTCTGCAGAATAGATTTAGGTTATCTCAGCCTTTGCTTTGTGTCAAAAGTACTTTGTGGAGAAGCATTCATAGTCAAGGTGCATTTGTTCAGTAGAGCTGCTGGGGTCGCTGCTAATGGGAAAGGTGCACAGATCAAGTGTTGAGCATCAATCACACGGACCATGACCATCTGTCTCTTCACTGAAGATGAAACATGGTTGTGTGTGTGAGGTGAGCATAAGAGTGAGTGTACAAGAGAGATTGCTAACATGGTTAAAATTCCAACACCCGGTTGACTCCAGCAGTTTATATGCCACATGCACTATACCATTCTCCTTATATAATAACTATCATATAAAGTGCCCTGAAGGTCGTGGGCCACAATACAATAAAATAAATTCCAAAAATGCCATTCCTTTTACAAGGTTACAGCTGCAGCATGTTGCCTACTAGTGCTGCATATAAATACTGTACACGGGTTCAGTCATTTTGTAATGGGATGCTGCAATATAAGCAATGCCTCTCTTATGACATGCATACAGTACTGTAGGAAGTTGTAGCAATGTCTATAAAACAAAGCGGCGTACACAAATTGCTCATTAATTAAATTCGGTTATTTCTACACTTTTAAAGCATATCCGTGGTTAAAATTGGGCATAGTTAACAATAGATGGCAATTGCCAAAACAAAAGATAGCATTTTTGAGTATTTTCTATATCAAAGGCAAATTAGTTCCTGTCGTACAAAAACTTAACGCATAATTGGCAGGTAACACATTTAAGCATTGAGCTGGATATGGTCATGAAAAGGCAATTCAGTTGGTCTTTAATCTTTCTAATCTGTATTATATACTGCACCTAGACGGCTGGAAAATACTGCAGGGTGGGGATAGGCAAGGGCCAATAAATACAACAGAATACTCATTATCAGATATCTGTTTGAAGAACAATAGGATTCAAACCAGGGCTGAGGCAGATGACAAGGATGCTCACTCTTACAGCCTGCAGTGAAAAATGAGCCCATTTGAGTCCGACATAAAGATAAGATGGAGATGAGGGTGGTGTTTGTGTGTGCGAGTGTGTGTGTGTGTGTGGATATCAGCATGCAAGAGTGCCAACTATACACAAAACCATTTTCTGTAGCAGGTTGTGAATGTGCGTTGTCAATTGTTCACATCTGCTCCGCCTCATCACTGGCTGTTTATTTCCAAATGTCAACTTTGGTTTATACTGCTTTAATGGCCACTCAGTAACACTTAGTGAAATGTGATTTTTCGCGAGTATCGAACGATGACAAAATAGACCGTAAAACAACAACCACATGGGAGTGATTGAATGCAGGTATTTTCAAGTAGTCATCATACCATTCAAATGTGGCTGTATCCAACAAAAGAATAAGATATTGTGCTTCTCTTCTTGCCTAATGATATCTTTGCTCTTTACTGGTAATACCATGCTTTGAAAACTAGATTTAGTTTTGTCCAGCTGATTAATGTAACCTCAACCTGTGATTAGTGAGTAACAGGAAAGAATCTTAATCTATGGAATTAATGGTGCATGAACCCCCACGTGTCAGGTGGGTCTATTATGGAGCCACCCGACAAAATAGTGGTGGTTCCCAGGTTGCTCTTGTCAGGATGGTAGTTACCCCTGCCCTGATATAGTGAATACTATAAAACTTTAGCTATTAGCCATTTAATCGTGTTTGTGGCACATTTCTGTTTGCCTTTAGGCTTTGTAAACAAATTTGTCATATGTGACAAATAACTTAAATATATATAACATAACTAATTAGATTATACTTAGAGAACCTACAGAGAACATTTATTGTCACCAAGGGGACATTTGTCTTGGGCACAGTGTTAGTCTATTGCTCAAATATTTTAGCATTTTTGTTTTTCAGTTCAACAAATGATATCTTTGAGCGGTTTGCACTTTGGCACAGACAGTCTTCTTGATGACAGTTTTGATTGGTGACAGGGTTGGTTTGTATTCAGAGGGGATGGTGGTGCCAGTATGCAATGATTTGTGTTTGTTGTTTGTTGTTTATTGACTCATACACGCTCTGTGCTCATGGTCTCTCATCTATGAGCTAGCTGTTTGTGCATGCTGCATGGTAAGCTTACTTTTGAGTTGATATTAGACCTTTTAAGTCATCAGCCTGAGGCAGTGAGTCACTGGCACTGCTGGAAGGAGTATTATTCTTCAGTCATAAAAACGGCTTTATCTCAGAAAGAACAAAAATCACCAAACTTGGTAGATCGTTTCAAACTATCAGCTAATACTTACAAAGTCGTATTAAACCATGAAGGTCAATTTATACTTTGTGTGAAAAACATTTTTAATTTGAGCTAATATTTGACAATACAACTGGAAATCAGCAGAATGGTGTGAGTTCTGCCAATGAGGGGGCAGAAAACAGCCCGGTCCCATGGTTCATGCAAGTAGTTTGTCACTCTAAAGCCCATAGACTCCAATGCATTCCGGACACTTCCGATTCAGGCCTTTGTCACTCTTCGCCAATAGAAGTCTATGTAGAAGAGACTCCTTTGGACTGACCCCATGAAGTGAACAGAGTTGTTGTAACTGTCTCATCTATACAACTCTGTTCAACACTAACTCTGGGGGAACCTGTGATCCAACCTTCCGGTTCTCTCTCATCTCTCTCTCATTCTCTCTCATCTATACGACTCTGTTCAACACTAACTCTGGGGGAGCCTGCTGTGATCCAACCTTGATCCGGTTCCAAGCTGCCGCTCTACGGCTCTACATTCTGAGGCACTGCTTTAGAACCATAAGTCTCACAAACACAGGTCTCGGATTCCGCTGCTCCAGACAAATCTATCCATATAAGCCACACCCATTGCACTGCATAACACTGAACACATTGTGGTTTAACAGATTTTTATTAATATCATCTCTTTTATCTTCTTGAGACTGTAGCTGTTGTGTGCCTTTTACTTGATTGGTGATAGGTATTGATGATAATAAAGTTGAACTTTGAACCTTCTGTGCATGGACCCACCAATAATCATGCAGTCCATGACGCACGGACGCACACGGCAGGGAAGATAAAGCTGACAATTCTCTCTAGGCTGTCATAAGAGAAAATGAAAGGGAAGCACATTTGTGTGATAAGGAGCCCAGGGCAGGGGCAGAGAAATGAGGGTGTCATGATTACTGCCTGCTGCCAAAATGAACACAGCCAGTCAGCCACTCCAATTTTGTGTGACCATTAAAACCACTCGCATCTAGGAATGCTGTCTTGTTATTCAGTTCACATTCTGAAAGGGATAAATGAGAAACGTTTGCAAGCAGGGAGTAATAGGGAAAACTCCCGGGGCATGTCTAGGGATGTACCGATGAGACAATTTGGCCGATATCGATATCAGATATAATTAATTGCCATTATGGCCGATAACCGATACAACCGATGTCAATATGATCTCATTCTGTATTAAAAATATATAATTATTTTGGCTATTCTGAAAAAAGGCTTATTCCAAACTAGGGTTGCACCGTTATTGAAATGTTGGCTCATATCCCAACATAAACAGCTTGAATGTAGTATTTCTTTCTTTCGAGTCAATAATTTTAATTTGCAGCCTTCATCATCACAAAAGGCTTTTTCAGGCTTTTTAATTTAACATTTTCAACATAATTATAATAAAATGAAATATCTGCTAAATCCGATATATTATTTTACCGATACCGATTTCCGATTATCGGCCGATACGGACGATGCGTTTGCCGATTAATCTTCCATCACTACTTGGGTCCCATGAACGGTTCCCGAGCCATGTGGCCCTGGTGAGAGCAGGAGTGGACCTGGTGAGGAGCTGGTTCTGCAGGAGCCTGCAGAACCATTGTGGCTCAAGAATCCACCACTCCTGAATGAAGTGTCTGGTGCTGGGAGTCTGGTGCAATGCACACGTCCTGGACCTGGTGAGAGGTCGCATAGGAGGTGCCCGGACAGGAGTCAACCCACAGAGCCAAGTCCTTCCACACTCCAGATTGATCTACTGTCTGTAACTCCCAGTCCCGGCAGAGTAGTTACGGAGCAACGGATTGTGTTTTTTCGTTCTACAAGTACACCCCCTGGACATCATGAAACTAGTATGTCCCAATCCAACCCTTGATGCATCGGGTGCCAAGCATAGAGGCATTGGGTTCCATTTTACAGTCTTACACACACACACACACACACACACACACACACAGTCACACAGTCACACACACGACAAACAGACAAAGGAAAAAACATAATCTACCCCTTGCATTGGTCCTGGTTGGCAGAGATAACTTGGTTACAGATTAGTGTGATTTCGAATTGAAATGCACTAATGCAGTAATGATATGATGATGATCATTTGGTAGCAGTGTGCATCTCTCCCTTACAAGACAAGTTGATATGTATCTAGATACATGGGATACGATGCGATTCAGAGAAGATACATTTTACTTACTTTGGCACTTGGCAGTTAGTCAGGTGGAGAAATAAGAAAAAGAAAAGGCTTAGCCCTTCAGGCTACAGTGCAATGAGGTGCAACTCATTGCACTGTACTGTGCAACTCGGCATACACTGTTCTTGTTCAGCAATGCCCTGCACAATCACACAGACACATTAAAACCTGGAAACTTGCCCCGTACAACCACAATCTTATACTGTTGACCACCGGGTAGTTGTGGGTGCAGTGAGCAAGGGCACCAGAGGGGTAAGTGGGGCCATTCGCTTCCCCTCCAAGATTCTTCCTGGGGATCAAACCAGGAACCTTTCAGTGCGCCTCTAACATTTTAGTCCACTGCTGCCCCATCCTATGGTCATAGGTCTTCTGCAGAAAAAAATATATATGTGCACATCAGGAGCAGTTAGGCGTTCAGTGTCTTGCTCAAGGACACTTTGACATTAACTCTGGGGAGCCTGGGTTTGAACTGGGAACCTCATGGTTTTCTAATTCTGCTGTTCTACAGCTTGACAGATTTAGCTCGTTTTGTGCCTGAGATTGGATTTAGTTTTATGCTGTATGGTCCTGGAATGAACTCCAGAAAGACATTAAAATGGAGCACTAGTTCTCTAACAGTTTTATTTAAAAGGGATAGTTCATTCATCCCCAAAATTACTTTTTCTATCAATTACTCACTCCATGGAGACTTGAATAAATCATTTGATGACTAGCTCCCCATGCTACCACTGCTGGTTGTGTTTTTGCTTGTTTTGTATTTTATGTTATAATGCCTAGGAATGAGCAAGTAATCGGTCATCATATCGGTGTTGGGCTGTTGGCCGATGTTGGCAATATCGGTATTGAACCGGTATTGGATAGGTTTTAGCCACTATTTTATTATTTATATTTTTGATAGCCCCTCTTATGTCCAGCTTTGAGGGTTTGCGTAAACAAACATTGTTTTGCTACCACCACCTACTGTATGACTAGTTTTTAGAGTGTAAACACAAACATTGCATAAACACAAACATTGAAGACAAAAGTGAGGATGCAAAAAAAGCGGCCCTCACTTCACACGGGTGTGATTTTTTATTTTAATACAGAATGAGATCATATCGTCATCGGTTTATATTGGTTATTATCAGCCATAACAAATCGATCAGAAAGTTCCCATTCCTAATAATGCCTGCTTGGCTGCTTCCTTGGCCAGGGCTCCCTTGTAAAAAAGAACCATCAATGGTTGAAGTCCAGCTGAAAACAGAGTAGTCGGACTCGTAGTAGAAGTATTATACAACAGGTCGTTTCTAGGAAGCAAACTCATTGATTGAAACAGCTTTCTAGCCATGCTTTTACCACGATATTGGAACACCTAATCAAAACAAAGAATTCAGCCGTGCTTTTCTCCCAGAGAGCAGCAGACTCGGTGGCGATTATCTTAGTTTTAAGGGAAACTGTTGTATAATTGCAATATTACAGTCGAGGGTGTTCTTTATCGTCATTTATGCACTTCTGCAATGCCTTTTGGAAACGTAAGCGGCGAGGTGCACATTAATGATGATAAAGAATGATGTGTAATATTGCTTAAGTATATGGTGGTCTCTATGGGGAAATAAATACTGCAGTTGTTAAGGGATGCAGTATTACAGCATACAGTAGGATCCATGTTTATGACACTTAAGAGAACAAGGCCTCTATGACTCGGGAGACAAACTGCTGTCATCATATTACAAATGACAAATAAGTGTCTACCCGGCAGTCCAGTACATCACCTATACATTATAATTGAATCTATAGCAATTGATTGTGAAGGAATATTTGCCCATGGAATTAATAGATAATTTGTTTGGAGAATGCTCTAGAGACCAATATAAGGCTAGCTCCAAGATAGTGAAAAGCCTTTTACCAAAAGAAGAGACTATGAGTTAATATTCCACTTTCATCCATTACTTGAGAGCAAAGCACCAGATAAGGAAAATACCACATTTCTTATCTCTTAGCTGTAGCATTGCTCTCACTGTAGGCTCTTCCGGGACTTGACAGTGCATGACTGAATGCTCTTTTACACAAGCACATGTTACAGAAAGTTACATTTACATCTGAGGTCTGCATAGGATTTTCACAGTTTGAACATGCCATTCTATTTCTGCCTATGAGGCTGTCTTTTTTTAATGGTTTTCAATGGGAATACCATTGGCTATCCATGTGAAAATGCTCTGTTCCCATTGAAAACCATTGCAAAAAAACGGCCACGACATAGGCAGACACAAAGTTAGGTGTGACATACAACTTACACTTGCAAAATTAAAATGATGTGACAATAAAGTCGATTGATGGATTCAGAATCTTGTTTAAAGACCACTTAAGATTTCTCAACCATTTTCCCCTACTTTTCAGCTACTTCTAAAAAACAGCAATGTTTAACATATCCAGCATAGATCTATGCCATTCCTTTCAAAAATGTTGAGCATCATTGCTCTGTAGAAACTAGAAAGTGGCAATCATATCTGCAGAGGCAACACCATGAATATACTGTAATAGTCTCTGAGGGTTCTGCCCACCTGCTCCTTCTCAGCACTCAAGACCAGTCTATTTCTGTGGACAGCATCCTAATGGAGAAGGGCTGGAGTTAATCCCCTCACTCATCAGTCAGGGCCAAACAGTGACAGAATCTCGTCTCCTCTGGCTTACCAATAGCAGGCTGGACAGTGGACACTGAATCAGAATGTTAGACTGAACCCTGAGCTGTCAGAACCAGATGTCAGCCTTGTCCAAACGTTACCAATTACCATTTTCCAAAATAGCCAGTTCAAATGTAAAACATGATCCGCTTGGAAATGGCAGCTTCACATGCAGCTAGTGTGATGTGGGACGATTTTGTCAAGACTTATGATAAAACAGTGCAATGCAAATTGTGCAACACAAAGTATGCATATCACTCGTCAACATCAGTGATGTCAAATCACATTAAAGCGAGACACCCAAAGCCTTCACCCAAGCAAAGTACTGAAAGCAGAAAGGCAGACTTCACCGTGAAACCTCGCCATTGTGATGACTGGCAGGCAGAAAAGGTCATGATTTGATGGTAGCCGATGATGCGAATACAGAGACACCCTGTCGCCAAACACTGTGACAGCGCGACGAGAGAGAGAATATATAATAATACCGGTACAGACTTGCCCCCATTTTTACTGAGGTTACGAATAACATATGGTGACCGTGTTTTGTATTCGCTGAGGTAACCGGAACACTCCTTAAGATGTTATAAATGTTTATATCCAGGCCATATAGCTACATATTGTTGAACGTGTTGTGTCATTACCGGTACTATTATTATTTGGCATTGAGGAGAGCTGAGTCAGACACCATTCTTCCTAATTTGTCAAACATAGACCTCGTTAGTTATAGGCAGATGCAGCCCAGGGGTTCTCAACCTGGGACGCACACAGATGTATTAGGCGGTCAGTAGTTTATTCGCCTCTGGGAATTGTTAAGAATTCACAAGGAGACAAGGATGGAGTGTTGCTTGTAGGCACAGTGTTTGCTGAATGTAGCACAGCACAGTATGGAAAGACACACTAATGTGGGTCTGTTTACTCTGTTAGTATGTGTGCTTCTAAAGGAGGGAGGGAGACAAGATACTCAACAGTAGTACAATTTAAATACAATACTCCTCCATGACTGCAAACAATCCTACTCCACAAAACACACATCACTACAATATACAGCATAAATGAACACAGCATAATGAAACTATAATGTCACCAATATTCTGTATTAGCCCCAAATTACAATGAAATAGAATAGAATGAAGTACTGTATATACACATGGTTACCATGTTAGAGGAAATCAAACAAACTGAGCTGATTATTAGTATTCATAAGGCTTAAGCAAAACAGACATTACCCAAATTCTGGTGACTTAATTGCTTTGAGTCAGTGACTCGCAAAGATTCATCAAATAGTGAATTCAAGTGAAAACATTAGATCTAGAGAAAATACACATCTCAAACTGTTTCACTCTCCTCGTCTCTCCTTCTTTTGGACTGAGCAGAAAACTCATTTAGAGCATTAAGAGCACTGCATGACTTAATTGTCCAATTCAATTGGGGCCTTTTGAACACACGCACGCACGCGCGCACAGACTCGTATCCCATTCATGAAATACCACCTCAAATAAGTCAATTATCGCACACAGTACATATAAATAGAGATGATTAGCTCAGCTGTATAGTTATAGCTGTTATAGTACTGCTTTTTGGCAAATGTACTTTCAAACTATTTGTGTCTGATGGTCAAAACGTCAATAACATTAATCAAGTGCTCCTGCTGTGCTGTACAGCTGTGCAGTCATAGTAACAGAGCGAAGCACTGGACAGGATTTAACGTGGGATGTAATTGCTAACACTAATTGGTTTTGACAGATGAGCAGGCCCAGTGAGCTTTGCTCTGCAGCTGCCCACAAAATTACTCATGGTTTTTACATTAGGTGAAACGTTCACCCAAGGTGAACATAGCATATAGGGTAGCCTGTCTCGGCTACAGTACTACTAGGGAAGAAAATAATTACTTCATAAACATTTTCTTGTCTTGGTATGTTTTATCCATATTGTCACCTTTAACATTAAAGGACCACTTCACCACTTTTCAACCTATCTTCATATAATTGGTGTTCTTATCCCACGATTTTGCAACCCATTTTTTTCACCCAGTGTCAGTTATCTAATGTAATCCTGGGTGCTACACTTCCTCTGCCAACCTGGGGGGGCAGCGGACTCAGACTGACCTCTTGCTTCCTTCTATGCATGAAGAGTCCAAGCTGCTTCTTTTCACCCGACAGGGGAGAGTTTCCCCGGCCGGACATAGCGTGTGGAAGGAAGTAAGGAACACATTATTCCTACCAGTTCCTTTCCCCTCGATCAGGCGCCCCGGCTGGCCAGGGGGAGGTAGTTTAGAGACCAGGATTACTGCATGTTTTTGTGAGGGTACCTACCCTTGGGGACAAGGGGAGAACATGCAAACTCCACACAGAAAGGCCCTTTCGCCAACCCCGCCTCGGGTATGGACACTGATGACGCGGAGGAGAGAACGCGCCCCCAGCACCCACAGCTGTGAGGCGACAGCACTACCAACTGTGCCCCGTCCTCACTAATGTTCATGATAAAATATCACAATTTGTTTCTACTCGGTCTGTGTCTCATAGGAGGGCTTGGGCAGTTCAGAAACACTTCCACCAGTGACATCATCGTTAGGCAGATTAGCCACTCCTATAGACAGCTATGTGTCCCTATGTGTGTCCCAGTATACATGTGTACGGGAGGAGGACTTTTACAGTACAGTACTACAGCACCACTCAATTCAGAGAAGGTCTGATTTTAAACAAGATTTTTGAGGGGCACCTATGCCCAGCTTTGAGTGTTTGTGTGAGATTATCGCGAGAACAATGGCTTCCATTATTGCATTGCACATTTTCAGGTATAGAAAGCCTGCAGTTTCTATTAGCCTGGATTCCCCATTGATGATGTCACTGGTGGACGGGTTTCTGAACTGCCCACAGCAGTGTGTGTGTGTGTGCGTGTGCGCGTGCGTGTGCGTGTGTGTGCACATGCATGCATTGAAAAAAGATTTTAAGAGATACATTTATAATCAAAAAAAGATTTAGGTTGGAGTTAGGATTAGACATTTAGAAGTCACATTTAGGTCAAGGAATAAGACACATAGTTACTGTATGCCTGATTTAAGCTTAGTTGCGTCCTGTGTGCTGGTGTCATGTCAAGATTGTAGATTTTTTGGCTTTAGGTTTACGGTAAAAAAATGATTGCCAATTTTTTAAATGTGGCATTCATAAAATCGGTGTCCTATAATGTTGATCCTGTCCTCACACAACACAAGTATAGTAGATTACTATGAAAACCTGTAAAACCTGTCAGTCTGTCCATCGGTCCGTCACGCCACCATATATGGCCGTCAGTCCATCACGCCTCATCACACGCTCCATATATGGCTGTCTCCAGATATGAAGATCACGTCACTGACCTCATCAAACCCTGGATAGCCATAAATGGATCATCACCTAGATCTGCATATATGGAGCTGGCCAGCAACTCTACATCTGACCTCAAACCCTTAGATCTGACCGCTTCTGACATATGTACATGTTGATCCCTCCCCACCCGTCCTTCCTCTTCGATGTCTCCCTTTCGTGTTTCGTCTGATACCTGTCCATTCAAACTCTAGAGGGGCCCGCCCCAAAGTTAACTCTGGTGGCCAACAGCTTATCTGAACTCATCAAACCCTGTACACTCAAGACACGCTCCATATATGGTCAGACCTCATCAAACCCTGTACACTCAAGACACTCATGACAGTTGGTTGACCGTAACTGGAATAAGTGGACTGTATCATACTGCGCTGTTAAAATGGGTTGGAAAGAAAAGGGCCAACCTAGATACTAACCTGCAGCGGCACACTGCATTAGCCCTGTCCTGCCCCAGCACCCAACACAACCTAGAATGCAGAGTACAGGTTGAACAACCATTTTGGCCCTTTCTATAGTATCCAACCCATTTTAACAGCTCAGTAATATACCCATTCCAGTTACGTTCAACCAACAGTCATGTTTTGCCTTTTATTATAGGTAGTAGACTATCAGTTGTTGGTTGAGTTCACATGGCTTGAAGCCAAAACAAATCCCAAGACTGAAAACGTTTTTTGCAAATCTGCACTGATCTCATTAAATAACCCCTATGAAATCCTCAGGACTCAAATCAGTCCCCAGGACTGAGAACTTTAAGCCCTGAGTTCAATATTTCTAATTCCCTTTCAAAGTGGCATTTGACTTGAGTATCAATTAAGTGACAGTCAAATCACTTTTGAGGAATTGTAATCAAACGTTATAAAACAAATTAAAATAGTATGTTTATACAGAGTAAGGTCATCACCTGGTAATGACACAGTCCTGTAGCTGAAAGGTCAGAAGTGCAGTCCTTGCAACCACAATGTTTCCAGCCAGACAGGTCTAGTCCAGAATGCCACTTAAGCACTATATACTTTGTTGTACAACAAATAGTTGACCTACAAGCTTGTAGATGTTTGGAAAATTTGAAAGATCTAGAAAGCTTTTGCCTATAATGCCATGTTGAAAGTGGTTATCACTTAACATACCTATGTACACCCGCACAGTATAATTGGTATGAAGTGTAACTGAATATCGCTGTTTTAGTATCCCCACTTAACCCATTAAGACCAGAGTTTGATTCTACAAATGTTATGTTATGGTTATGGCAAAACTTAACTTAAATAATAATCACTATTATGGATCCATAAAACATGTATTCAGCTCTTTTTAATGCATTAATTGCATACACTATTCGGCGATATATTTTCTGCTTATTTGGGCCGAAACCGAATAGGCCGAAAAAGCATTTTTAGCCCTTTTCTGCCGAATATTTTCTGCGGCCGAATATTCGGTGCATCACTAAACAAATATCTAACATTGAAGTAAAGATTGTAGTGTCTGTATTTTGAGGAAATGTTTACATCCAACTGATGCTATGTTGTAAAAACAGAGAACTGACCCATGGTTTTATGTAGCCTAATTTACTGTAGGCTTACGCCATTGAAAAGCATAATTCTTCCACGCTGTCATGACTAAGGAGATACCAGTAAAAATAAATCGGGTTGGGGGATTCATTTACAATTCCACAATCTCGTGTGGTATCGAATGCGCATACCGTAATCACTGAGGCAGTAGCATTGACTTTACATTAAAGCACACTAGTCAAATTACTCTCTTTTATTTCATTATGGATTTTATTTGCACATCGCAGTGCCTTTCTCCCCAATAAATGTGCCTTGTTTTCTCTGTAGAGGACGATGGTAGAGGAGCAGTTCAGAAGTTCAACGGCTGGCCTGATCTGTACATGTTGTCACATTATATATAGCCTCAGATGTGCTTGGTTGGGTTTACTGGGTTGTTTGATTAAAGGTTTGAAAAGCAGGCATGTCCTCTGAGGGTCACTTCTTCAAATGTCCAGTCTAATAACTGTGAATCCAATTCTGATCTGCCCTTGGGCAAAGCATTTCACGCCCCATTGCTAGAGTGGCCATGGTTGGAATAGGAAGCCTATAGCTTCCTCTGCAGTGACAGACTGTGGTGACCTGCGGGAGCAATGTGGTCACGTTGCAAAAGACTAAAGACTAAAGACCAATTCACAATCTATTTCTATTTTGCTGGGCAAAAGTGGATAGGGATAAAGGCAAACATGTATTTCCTGAAACAACATCTGTTACTTAATAAATGGCCTAAGAATTTTCACATATTATTTCTGTGGTGGGATGGTATGGTGGTGATGAATGAAAAGAACAGCAAGATAGCCTGCTATATGCTGATTGACATTATTGCTTGCTCAGTAGAGGCTGAGGCTTTTAGGTATGAGCAGGCATGGATACAAACAAACCATATTTTAGAGCTGTGTGCAAACTGACTGAGCTTAGCTACATGATGTGTGCTTGTAAAATCTGGCAATGGCTGGTTAAATTAACACAAACACTTGACACTTAACACATTATATACTGACTAGTCTATCTATATTCAACTCAACATAATTGTCACATCACAGTGTAAAAAAAAGTGGGTGAAATGCAATGCACTGCCATACAAGCTCCATTATTTGCATATATTTAAGAAATAGAGAAAGAAATACACAAATGGTGCATGTTTAAAAAAATAAAATAGTACATGGAATGGAATGGAATGTTAAAAATATCGAGCAGGTAGGTTATAGCAGGTTAGGTATAACAGATATTATGTAGCCTACAATTTGCAGGGTTTAAAATGTGAATAAATGAGGCTGTTATAGAATAGCAGCAACAGATAACACGTGACAGTGTGCTGTACATTAAATAAATGGCAGTGGGACATAGAAGGACATGATGTCCAGTGAGTAAGCAATAACATGGAATCTGCACGAGTGCAACAATGGTGCTTTATTACACCTGAATGCACTGTGGATAGAAAATCGTGTAGGCTATGCCTATGCCGGTACGGTACCCTACTTAAATAATCCATATTTTATGATTACATGATAGGCAGCGGAGCGGTGCTTCGATACGCGCGACTGAGTGCTGAGTCTGCTGACAGGGACTCATCTTGACAGGGACTTTTGAGTGCGAATTGTCAATCATCATGTTAGAACTAGCGTAAGTAAGTCGCCTACACAAGCAAGCACAATAAAAGTAATGCTTTCTTTTTAGTAGCTGTATTTAACACAAGTTTAGCTGCTACAGGAGATTTTTTTTTTTAAATATATTGCAATCGCAGTCATATTAGAAATCAATCATTTTCTCCCCATAATTCCGATCCTCATCCATTATAGGCTATTCAGATTCAGAAGAACCGGCAAAATAGTGAGGAATGTAAGGAATGTATCGTGTCGTGCAGTAACTGTAGTACCTACAACTGAAACCTGGAGACTGGAGAGCACAACTTCAATAATCTGACCGAGTCAGACCGACAATTGTCTAATGTAACAATTTATAAAGTTTCATGCAGTTTGTTTACCTTCTGAAACAAGATAACTGGACCACGGGATGTTTTGAGAGCGGAGTGGAAAGGACTTCCGTATAGTGTCGCCTGGAGTTTGGCGACCATCCGCACCGAAGCCATCGCTACAACTGAACTTAATCCGGTCGTTTCATAGCAGCTATAGTGGTTCCTGCACTACTGTCGAAAAATGATGTGCCAGACCGCCGGTCCCGGAACAGAATGTTTTGTTTAATTTGTGTTCGTGTGTTGTTGTTATAAAGCAACTGAACTGTAAGGAGGAGGAGAGGAGTTCTCTGAGTCAGCAGCTCGATGACAACAATGCTACGTAGCGCCCGCCGGGCATGGCTTTCTGCTCTCCTTATTGGTGGGTGGAAGACCGAGCAATGTCAGCAATAATATAACAATGTTCATAATACTCTTATTGTACAGTAACCTATACTCCTAACTCAACTGTAAGACGAATGTAGACTAGTTGAAAAGTCAGCAACCGCGACTTTCCAAAATAGGCAGCTTTTTCCATGGGGTGAGGTTTGCAAAGCAAATCATATCATATTTATTATGCACTTTAAAGCATTGTTGAAGACATGTGTCATACTATATGTAGCCTACTGTACAAATAAATACAATGTTAGTTGTGTCATTATAACCACTGGGACTATAGCCATTTTCAACCTCATAGCCTATTGGTTCTAAATGAACAAAGATGGCACCATTTTACTTGCTTTGTGTGTCTCTCTTCTGTGTCTCAGAGGAGGACTACTGAGGTAGGGATTTATTAGGGTTTGGCCTCAACACTAATCAATGTACAGCTGTCATTTCTCAAGACAGATTTTCAAAATAAATAAATACATAGATTGTACAGGAGTAACTCGTTTTTGCAGGATCTCACTCACTCAGTCCCAACCTTCGGGCAACCATCAGCCACTGGACAAAATGTCAATAAACTATACAGAACCTTCGGGTTCTTCATGAATATTTTAACCCCTGACGGATAAGCCTGGTGTGTTCGCTAGCTGGGGCCTGTGCCAGGTTATTAAGAAATCTGTGAGCTAGAATGTTTACTACTCTATGCAAGTTAGCCTTTTATCTAATTAGACCATGACCTTCAGGCCTTAATGAATATCGCGCAAATGTGGCTATATTGTCTGCAGTATGTACACACAGTTGGAACTAGACTTGACCTGTGTATGGTTTGCATGTTGTCATACTTATATACTTGACTTAAAATAACATATATAGCCTACTATGTAAATGTAAAGCTCTATGTCACTAGTGTTTTACACACACACACACACACACACACACACACACACCAAAGAAAATAAACCAGGAGATTACTTTTATTTCTTACAGAACCCTGCAGAAACCTTGGTGGAAGGATGAACGCAGTAGGGGAATCAGAGAGAAGAGCCAAGGTAAGAGGGCTAGGCTTTGCTGCAAAGCTCACCATTTACTGACAGACTCAATGTGCCCTCATTGGAGGATTGGGTTGTAGGCAATACATTTTATTTTCTTCTTTCATGGCACATTTAGCTCACCTTTTCTGCAGGATTCAAGCAAGGATTCTATACTGATTTTGTAGCAGAGTACAACAACCGCATCATAGTATTCAGGGAATATTATCAGAATAATTTACAACCTCGGTGCAAAACAAATGCTTATGGATTCAGAATAATGAAAAACCCCTAGTTTGACACCACACATGCTACTTGAAGCAGAATTAAACAATGTAAATGTTTCCTGCATGGACGGGTACCCCAGCTTTCAGCAGCTGTCACAGATTCCACTATAGTGACATTTTATTTCAATCTTTGTGAGATGTGTTTCTAGACAAATTTTGTTTCTAGACAAGGTGAAGACATTTCTCGGTAAGGATCTTTTTTTAATACCGCCTGACTATAGGGGAGGAGACTATTATCATGTTTAGAAACACTGCCACATACCCAGTGTTTCAGTACGTCTAGTCTAGAGTAACACAATGACCCTCTACGCAGCTCAGTAATGCATGTCATTCTACATGACTCAAGTCTTACTCTTTAAGACTGTCGAGGAAAGATTGGACAAGATTGTCCCTGCCTGCAATGTTACTACCAGCTGCATTCTGCATGTGGCTGTTACTGTACCCAGGCCAGATCTTATGCATTGGTAATCTCAATGACCTATGGCCAGATCCAGACTGTTACTGTACCCAGGCCAGATCTTATGCATTGGTAATCTCAATGACCTATGGCCAGATCCAGACTGTTACTGTACCCAGGCCAGATCTTATGCATTGGTAATCTCAATGACCTATGGCCAGATCCCATACTGAGTTTGGGTCATCCTTGGGTCATCATCACTGTTAATTTAACCAATTCATTAATTAATTTAACCGTGAGATTGACAACAGCCAATAAAGTAATTTGTTTTGCCTATAGTTAGTGTATTGTATGCCAAGGTTGCCATTAGCCAACAACTAAATCAGATGTGTTCTTTTCTATTGGCCATAGGCAGGCTGAGCAAGGCCAAATGAGGTTATTGATGGGGGATGGCTGTCAGTGATTCTGAATCCATTCCAAGCATTAGTTTTGCACGACATCGTCGTCATCACAAATGTGATGAGGTCAGCTAATTTGGCTGGATATGTGGATATGGCCGAATTTAGGCCAAGGAGCAAAACTAATGCTTGGAATGGATTCAGAATCATGAAAACCCTCTAGTTTGACATGTCACATGCTACTTAAAGTATGATTAAATTTTGCCTTATATTGGTTGTCTATGGTGTGGTATACAAAAATGGCCATAACCTTTTTTCGCAATATTTCTGGCAGAGCAGACCTCTTATTCTGTGGACATTAAAAGACCACTTTTCAACCTATCTTCATATAATAGGTCCTCACTAATAATCATGAACAAATGGCACAATTTTTTTCTACTCGGTCTGTGTCTCATAGGAGGGCTGTGGGCAGTTCAGAAACCGTCCTCCAGTGACATCATCGATGGGGAATACAAGGTAATAGAAACTGCAGGCTTTCTAGTCCTGAAAAGTTGCAATGCGAAAATGGAAGCCATCGTTCTCACGATAATGAAAATCTAAACATTATAAAAAGTATGTCATGACATCACAGGTCCTCTCAAATTTCGGATGGCTGGCTCCCCAGCTATAATCATTTTTGTCAAGGCCCACTGTTGTGAACTCTAGTATGGGATACCATCTTGTGGCACGGGATAGCATTACACAATAATTACATACAATGCATGACTTAACATTGTCAGCATTCTGAACTGTCATTCCTTCACGAAACTATGTGCGTGCTTTCTATGTATATAACATATGTTTTTACAACCCGTTTATTCTTGCTTTTATATTGGATTACATTAATTATTTGAACTAAAGCTGAATCTCAAATGCATGGAATCCAATCCATATTGATCTCGTAAATGGTCTATTTGGCGCCATCAAGTGGCATCACTCCTTTAAGTCAGGAGTTTTTAACTGGTAGTCTGTGGACCAGTGTGGCAGTACTGAAGGTATATGCATGTATATACAGTATGCATGACCATGCATTCAGTAATGTAGGAATTTAGGACGGTGATCAGTGTGAAACTTCACTTCCTGGAGGCCAAGGAAGAACCTCTGCACCAACTCTTTCACATCAGCCTGTTATAGTGCCACCAGGAGACTGATATTTGCAAAAATCATAGCCAATCGGTACACATTATCTCTATAGTCAAGTGATCAAGACAGATCTGTCCGATGTTTCATATTCCATCCTGATTTGCTAAGATTCGATTGGCTTCCAAAGTTTGCAGTAATGGCTCGTTTTAAGATATTTATTTTTGTGGCTTTTGCCTTTTTTTTCTTTTGTTTTCTTGATAGAGGGATAGATGAAAGTAGGCTGACAGGAAATGTTTCAACATTCGACAAATATTTAATATTTCTACAATGCAACAAAATCTGTATCATTTTGGGCATAAACAAGAAGTTGAACCACAATACATGTAGGCCTAATAATGACCTCTTCTTTGCTTACACTACTGTATATGTGACCTTTTACTCTGTCGTTTGTTGAGTCGGGAGCATTGATGACTAAATTGTACGTTGTAAATTGTATGGTGAACTAGGGCAGAGAGGAAGACAACTAGATCAGAATCAACTTCATTGTCACATGTCATCACAGGTTTACAGGTGTAAACCTGTACATTAGATGAAGGGATAGAGGGGGTGCAGAGAACCGCTTGAGAGTGGAACGTGGCACAGATAGAAAGGGATGGGAGTATGGTGGAGAAGGAGGAGAATAAAATGGGGGGATGTCAAGCTGAGGCGTTGGAGGCGCTGGGGACGTGCCTGTTGTTTGAAGTGTCGGAGCACAGAGGCAGAAGGGGCGCACGAGCTGAGGTAATTGTGTCTGACGGGCGGTGATAATGATGAGGCGCGAGATCGAGCGTGCGAGATCCCTGCTACTATGGGCTCGCCCCCCTGCTGCGTGCGCTCACTCTTCCCTTCTCCTAATTGACCGCCCGCTTCTCCCACGAGCCCTTTGTTATTATTTATTAATAATTCATCGTTAAATAATTCACACCCTCGGAGAAAGTGCGTGGACCCGCAGTGTTAATTGAGTAAGGGGAATGGAGTTCAGGGTAGGCTATTTTGTCGTGATGGGGAGTAGATGAAGTCAGAAAGTAGCGGGAAGGCCAAGGAATGAAGAAAATGTACACACAGACTGTTTGAGTTAGATTATCAAATTAATTCGATTTTGAATGTGTACTGTCATATGACCTGATGATGATAAATGGTAAATGGTAAATGGTGCATTTATATAGCGCCTTTATCCAAGGCGCTTTACATAGATTGTGCATTACATTCACCCATTCACACACACATTCATACACCGATTGTGGCGGAAGCCATGCAAGGTACCAACCAGCACATGGGGAGCAATTTGGGGTTCAGTGTCTTGCCCAAGGACACTTCGACATGTAGACATGAGGAGCCGGGTTTCGAACCGCCGACCCATGGATCATTGGACGACCTCTTGAGCCAGAGCCACAGTCACCTATATAGTTACATCGAAACGTCTTTTGTACTTGCACCCTGCTGAATACAGGCTTTAACTGTCCGTGAAGTCTGAATTTGCTCCAGTGCCTTCCTTAAGTTCTACCTATTACACTGTTTCCACACCTAAGCGCAAAACGCCCGACAGCCGCGGACAGAAGAAGCTGTTTCCGAGTTTGTAGACAGCTGGTAGATGGAAAAGAAGCTCCACCTCCACGGATGACTGCCGCGGAGGAGAGCGTTTCCGGGAATCTGGCCGCCGCGGCAGTCGTCTGCGGAGGTGGAGCTTCATTTCCATCCACCAGCTGTCTAAAAACCCGGAAAAGAAGCTGTCCGACAGCCGAAAACGTCCGCGGCTCTTTAGTAAGTCTGGCAGCACCTTTCCCAGTCCTGCTCTTGACCTGACCAGCCTATAATAGGCTTAAGGCAGTGGAAACCCCTTGTGCGTAGATTGTTCGTGTGTTTGTGTGTTTGTGTAGGCTGTAGGTGTTTTGTGTAAGTGAGATGGATGATAGACAGCTTCACTCAGACAGCTAAAAAGCTCATTGAAAACATTGTCTCTGTTTAAGGAGATGTTCCTCACAGGCAGAACATTTACAGTAGCTTACAGAATATACATTTAATTGTGACCACTGGTCACATTTACTATGAAAACGTGCATTTCCCGTCAGTTAGTTAGTTAGTTCGTTTGTCACCCCTTGTGACATCATGTCACATCATCAGGGTTCTCCACAGGCCCTAAAATTATGGCCCGGCTCTACCTGGGCCCTCATCAAACCCAGTACAATCAAGACACTGCCCCCGCTGCCACCCTTAGATCTCCATATATGGAGAAGACCTGTTCTGACATTCCATATGTTAATAATAAAGTTGTTTATAGAAAGCAGACAGGCCATCTGTGGACATACAGACAGAGATCTCCTCCTAATTAGTGTCCAACAACAGAAGTAATGTTTCTGTAACAAAGATTTGGTGAAAGTTTGTGAGATTAGCTGCAAACACAGAGACACACAAACGTGCAGGTGCGAAAGCAATATCTACTGTACAATATTGGGCCTCGTGGAGATAACCTGTCAGTCAAGTCATCATGACAGTCCTTCATTCAGAAACCGGAATTGTCCACAAGAGGGCAGCAACAGACCAACAGACCCTGTTGTCTTTTGCCCCCCTCCCTTTTTGTGCTGCTGTTAATTTGGAATCACATGCTTCATTTATGTTGAATTATTAATGCAACCTTTCATTAACACCCTAAACAAATACAAATTGCACGGCAAAGAGGGAACAGCAGCAGTCACCCACTGTGCCAGGCAGAGTTTTCTTTACCAAACATCAGTCTGTTGATCTGTAGACTCAAGCAGGGTCAGTCACCGTGGATCTTCCATCTAAACAGACTGGAACTGGACCAGTGAATTTGGTTTGAATAGATGCTTTTGGTACTGCATGATGATGGAATTGAATATTTCTGTTACATATAAGGCATAATACATTAGAATAGTGTAATAATAGAAGATAAGCACGAGTATAAATTCATTTTGAACACAAAAGATTACTAGTAGCTCTGCTAAATAGAGTCCATGGAATGTAATTTATATTGCAAAATTATCAGGAGTGAAGAAAAGTGCTTTCATAGCTTGATGGAATGGGAAAGTCATGCTCAAGGCCACTAACCAACACGGGCACAAAGTTGAACAAATGGGTGGGAAAATCAGCAAACCGTGAAACATGAGCTTTGTTCTACATTGAATGTTCTACATTAAAATTTCACTTGATTTATTCAGCACATCATTTCAGACATAGGCCTACAGTGTTTCTAAAATTATAAAGAGTCTTTCACCTATACCTTGTGTTAAGAGTTCATGAGATATATTGGTTTGCATTTGTTTACTTATCAGAACCTGTTAAAAATCTCTTCCCATTTCCTGTCAGGAATCCGTAAAAAGATAAAATAAAACAATAATAAATATTTTTAAAAATAATTGGGAAGCTAAATATATAGAGAAAAATAAAAAGGTTCCAAATTATTAAATAGACCTATAAAGTTAGCCACATAGCTGCTTCTTAATTTGCTAGCTTTTTAAGGATTTCAAACAACAGTTCAATACAGAACAACAGACTGTATTGAAAGCTCTCAGTTGGAGGTTGTCAAGACATCTTGTGAATTATTGGTGAAATTCCCCTTTAATACTTATAAGTATATGGGGTGCAGTGCATTCTAACTAGTTTGTTATAGGAGTGTGAAAGCCTGCTATATGTGGAGCTGACACTTGCTTGCCTCTGGCTGAATGACTTCTCACACTGAAAACAATGTTCAAAATTGAAGATAAAAGTAAAAATCAAAGGTGTTGGCAGTTTCATAACAACTTATGTAATATACTCTCTCTCCTTATTATCTCTTGATCTGCCTTCCTCTCACTCTCTTCCTCCATTTGTCGGGCATTGTTTTCTCATTCTGTCTCTCTCGCTCTTTCTTCACCTCTTCTCTCTCCTCTCTTTCTCAAACATCGGTATAGTGAACATTAGAACATTAGAGTGTACACTAGATGCTGAGGCGAGGGTGCTCCTCTGAGCATTGCCTAGTTGCCCAGTCTCTTTTAAGCTGCAAGACATATCACATCTAAGCAACTATGAACTGTACCTTCTTAAAAGTTTAGATGATGATGAAAAGTTTAGATTTCCCTGTGAGGAGGACATTCCTGTGTTGCGGGGGAGTGTGTGTGTGTGTGTGTGTGTGTGTGTGTGTGTGGGGGGGGGGGGGGGGGGGGGGGGTGTTGAGGGGGGAACAAGTCATCCGACGTTTCTTTGGGGAACAGTTTTTGTGAAACTGTCTACGAGGTCAAAGAACAAATTTCTAGCTGCCTACTACAGAGCACACAGACTTCTGTCTTTTTCATTCTGAAGCCATTTGGTATCCTGAAAGGAAGAGAGAATGTGTCCAGCTGTGCTTGGTGTACCCAACACTACGATATATATTTTTGCAGATATCGCCTCATAGAATTCACTTATAATCTACATGAGTACATCAAAGTACTCTCTCTCTCCTTCCAAATTGCTGTGCCTCTTTCTCTTCTCCTATGAATCCCTTCTTCTCTGGTCCCTATTACCAAAGTGCTTATAAATGCCTTTGGGGCGTTGAGACGAGGGAGAACGGAAGAAAATAAATGAAAGAAAACAGCAACACAAACAAAACAAAACAAACATGTTTGCTTTTATCTTTCAAATAACTATTTATGCTGGTACAAATGAGCATTCGGAGAGAAGTTCGCGTTGTATCGGAGCGTGGAAAGATCTAAAATGTAGTTCCTCAGACCAACGTCTTTTGTACGAGACGAAATCGCTTTAAGCCTTCTTTATAGTTGATGATGCGTGATACACGTGAAAATAGCCAATCTATAAGCTGCTATTTTTTGGCGCATAACACTGTTGTACAACTGGGCATAAATTAAGCATTAGAACATCTGAATTACCCTTAAGGATTCTCACCCAGAGTAGAATAATAACAGTACAATTTGCTGCACTGAGCATCTAATAATGTTCAGTGGGTTTTAAGTGGCCTGCCAGTCCCAGACGTGTTTTGAGGTTTTGTTTAGGGATTCATGTGTTCTCGTGGCACTGCCATATCGCAAAGGATGTTTCAGTAATGTGCCAGCGAACATCAGATTAACAAATGGCTTGCAACAGTCTGGCTTTTGGATTTGATGGAAGGGCCTCACTGTTGTGAATCATGGAAGTGAAGGGACTAAGTTCTAGCAAGCCAAAGAGGGACACCAGTGGGGGCCTCAGTGAGACCTCAGTGAGGCCAGGGAGGAGGATGGAGGTTGTGGGGGTAAACAGACTCCATGCGGCAGCCCCCTCAGAACCCACGGCCCATAGAGATCCTAGAGAGTTCTAAAGCCAGAGATCGTGAATTATAGAACAAAGTGAGGAACGAGTCTTCTGAGGTTCCATCACTGCTCTTCAACATCCCTCTATCACTGGGGAGGGAGGAGGGGTGTGTGTGTGTGTGTGTGTGTGTGTGTGTACTATATGATAGCAAGAGAGAGACATACACAGAGCAAGAGAGGTCCGAGTATCACAACGTCTTAATCCAACTTGGGAGACATTAACTGAACGACAGGTACACGAAGGTTTTTTTTTTCTTCTTATTAAATATTCACAAAGCCACTGCATGCCATATCACCAGCACAGCACCACACCAACACCCACCACTCCCTCACATCTCTGTCATGTGTAGTCTCCTGCACTGAGAACTGACACCAGCAGCAAAACGGGGGAATATTCAAAGCCATGGGTGTGTGTGTGGGGGGGGGGGGGTGTGCTGTATGTCTGCCTCTCCCACGGGGGGATACTTGCTCTCTTTTTTAACCCCTTTGCCATCGCGGCTTGCTAGGAAAAAAAGACTCACGGGACGTCACAGAGGCCGATTGAAGTTCCTGCCGATGCCTTGTTGCTCTGGCGCCCGGTCCCTCGCACCCGGTGCTGCCACACATCATTAAGAGCTGTCAGTCAGCTATAGGGCTCTGACGATTGGGCCACAATCGCTGCGGGGCACCCTCAGGGTCCAATCAATGCCGGGGGGTGTCCCCAAGAACAGGGCCCATCAAACGACCCCCATAAGAAGACTGCGTTACCAGGCCTCTGTGCCTCTGCTTTAAGGCTTGGCAAGTTGGCTGCCATTGATCACATCATTAACGAGAGCGGTTCCACAGTCTCAATGCTGCAAGTTTTTGAACACTGACACAAAGCCGTGGACTTTCTTTTTTTAATCACCATCTTTCCATTTGCTCTGGTATGAAAATGCTAAAGTGAGGCCTGGAAATGTATAATATAGAGGAATATTTTGTATTCCCTTTCATTTGAAGTTTAAACAATGAAGACGCCATAATGAAATCTACGGTATTCGGCAAATGTCCCTGCAGTACCGGAACAGGGAAACGGGACCTAGATGTTTTTATTATTATTAGTTCTTACATCATTTCAACCTCCCCGTGTCCCTCATGTATTTGACATTACAATGAGTCATGTGACGCAATGAAAATAAATGTGCGGGTACCGCAGGCACTTCTCGTCCATCCCAACAATCTGAAATCCTGGAACAACGAGATATCCACGAAATCACAGTCGGCGTTTCAAATACAGGAGCAAACAAAACCCAAACAAAACAAACTGAAGCGCCTTTGAAGAGCGAAAAACTCGGACCGCCAGAGTTCCTTTCAACAATATACAGAGTGCAATATTCTCAGTACCAGTATGTTATTCAGAGGGGTTTCTTCCAAATATTTGGAGAGAAGGAGGTGGAGATGAAACAGGAGGAGAACAATGGGGACCTCGGCTGTTGTTTTGGCGTCCGTGCACCTCACCCCGTCTGGCCCTTTGTTGTGTCCCGGGTCCCCTGTCCCCCCCGCTTGTTCTGAGTCCAGGTGGGGTCTGTCTGTGGTCTCAGCGAGCCTCCCCCTCCACCCCTCCTGCATGCCCCCTTCCCCTAGCTTAACACACCTGCTCCACACACACGCATACGCGCATACACGCATGCACACGTATATGCACACATAGACACAAACAGATGTGTGCGCAGACTGTGTACTGCACATGATATATACATGTAGGCATGCACATACACACAAGCATGCTCCAACGTCTGAGTTCACACATTTGGGCAAACACGTGAGTTTAAGCTCTCTCTATCTCTCTCTCTCACACACACACACACACACACACACACACACACACACACACACAGATGCACGTGTGGGCGCACATACATTATGATCATAGACTACTGCCTGAGTGTATGTATGGGATGTTCCATATGAAATAATTGTGGGTTAAAGGTTGTATCCATCCTTTTGACACATGGCCCTTCATACATACATACATACATATACATACTGTACATACATACATTCATTAAATGTATTATTGATTTCAAGCAAGATACTGTAGCTGCAGTCAAATAGCTGTGGATAAATGAAGGATCAAATATAATTTACTATGGCAGTCTCCTCCTGAAGTAAACAAACTATTAAACAAGTTATTGGACTGGAAAATGCTGTCCTTAAAATGCCCCAACTCAGTGGAGGACAGTAACCAATAAGTACATTTACTTGAGTACTTTAGTTAAAGATAGAGTGCCGCAATTTTTACCCAATTTTAATGATTGTATGTGGCCACAGGTGATGGGTGGTGATCCACCTGAACTGAAGCCACACCCACAGCTGTTGTATGTTGTATGATAAAGGCGGAGGGGTTAGGGAGGGGATGTCACTATATCACTCACCCAATCAATTGGGCATTTTGACCTGGGCTTCGATTGTGCCTTTTGAGAAACCAAAAATACACAGGGAAGACATATTTCAATATTCTAACCACACTTGTAGGTCTAGAGTAATGTTAACTCCATAGACACATACAAAACAGTACAGTACAAAAAACATGGCACGCCATCTTTAAGAAACGTTTTTGAAATATGATTTTACTTAATTACATTTCAAAGATCATTTTGACTCCATTACATTGCTATGAAGGTTGTCATTTCTCGTTACTTTTAAGCATCACTTTTAAATCAATGGTTCAATTTAGGACTTATTTAAGTTTGAAAAGTTTAACCAGGATGAGAATTCTCACCTGTCACCACTAGAGACCAATTTCACCTCATTTGAGATGTACAGCAGAAGTTATTCTCCAAATAATTATAATATTATATAATATCAATAATATTGACTCTGCAGAAGTACACTTCTGCTTCACAATCACATACACATTCTGCCCAGTACATCCACAGTCCTTTAGTATACTGTTGGTCACTGAGCCCCTCCAGCGTGTGAATCTAGTTTGTGTCCGAGCATAGACATGGTAACGCCCCGCCTGCCTCTGATTGGCCTACTGACACTGCCCGTCTTGACTGTCCTCCGAGGTATAGCTATGTTGGATAGTCTGATGCGAGGTTACAGCAGCTCTGAAGCAGTTTGGGGGTTCAGTGTCTTGTTCAAGTGTTGGTCAATCACTTACTCACCTATAGTTTTCTTAGCCTGGCGACCAGAAGTGTGCTCCCCTAACCAGTTTATGACACCACTGCTAGGTTGTTTTATTACTTATTTTTGAAGAATCTGCATCATATAGAAATTCCACTGCCCGACTCGCACTGCTGTATCAAAAGGGAGCATACTCTGCCCTATGTTCCCTCAAAACTAACACTAACTAACAGGTGTGTTGTATATGTCGGGGGTCAAGTATTATATGATCTTATAGGCATGTCAATAGACAGGGTTATCTTAAGTACCTCTCGGAGAGAGTCATATGGGGTCCAAGCCACTAGATGGCGCAGGCACACAGCCTAACATACACTCACGGAACAATTCCATTGGATCGTGAACTGTCGCTCATGGCGTGGTTATGTCCCCACCCACTGGGTATATAACCTAAGGTCCGCCCTGAGCAACGTCATTCCTCGCTTTCTGTGCTACGCATACACGTCTTAAACAAAGAGAATCACCTTTTCGACTGTTGAAAATTGTTTTCCATAAAGGACGGGTTTCAAACTTGTGCCGCGGAAATTCGCAGTCCTACGTTGGTGTCCTTCTCTCACTCACGGACGTTCCAGCTTTAAAAGCCAGTAAGTTATTTTAAGGACATTAAAACTCAAGTGGGCCGTACGGCGGCTTGTGGTTTGTCCTCTTGCTAGCTATCCCCGAAACTTTGTTTCCCCCTTGCTAGCCACGTTGCGTCCCTTTGTTCTGCTAGCTTAGCCTTAGTCTACTGTTGCACAACGTAGCACTACTATAAGCTGATAAGCATTAGAACGAGGCCCGAAGTGTTTTTCTCTAGCTCACCTGCCCAGCTACAAGCTAACCAGCGCTGCTCTATCTAGCCTCCGCAGTTTCGCTAGCCCCTTGGGTTAGCTAGCTCCCGCGAACGCAGCCGCTAGCCTCTTAGCTCCGCGAGACGTTAGCTAAGTTTCCAGCCGTCAGGCGCTAACTTAGCCCTCTCTAGCGTCCCTCGCACGTGCGGGTTAGAGATCCACGGCCCTACTCTACGTGACGCAATCCACGCTGCCGACGGAAGCCCTGCTGTACGTCGGACCTGATACAACAACAGCGTGACGGCCTCGCTACGCGAGTCCCAGGCTTTGCGGCCTTCCCTTCTAGAAACAGCAGCCACAGTTGAAAAACGTGGTTTTCTCTCTGTAATTGGACTCCTGTTTCTTCAACACTGTTTTGTGAGTACCAGATCCTTCTCCTCACATTACATTACTGTTGCAAATATATATATTATTAGTTGTAAAACAATAATATATATACTGTGACTTTATCCTCTTATTGTTGTAATATATATATATATTATTAGTTGTCAAACAATAATATTATATATATTATAGCTTTATCCTCACCGTCTTCTACAACCTTGTGAGTACCAGATTTTCTCCTCACACCTTTTTACTGTTGTATTATATATTATTAGTTTTTAAAACAATAATATTATAATATAACTATAAAAAAAAAAAAAAAAAAGAAGTTTCCTCCTGGGCTACTGTTTCTTCTCAAGCTACAACCAGTACCCAAGATGGCCTGCGGTGGTGGCGACAGCCCCCCCCAGCTCCCAGAGGAGGATCGCCCCCGTGTGTGTTTCTCACGCACCTGTGACAACCTGCTGTCCCCCGAGGACAGGCATTCTCGCTGCATGTTCTGCCTGGGACTAACACATGCCCGCCAGGCCTTCGAGACGCCAGGTTTCTGCCCCTGCTGTTTCTACTTTACAGACAGGGAGAAGGGTCGACGCATCTCTCGCGTCACAAACCACGAAACCGACCTCAGAGCCCGACTGCCCTACGACTGTCTTGGACTGCTGGTTCCTTCTTCAAGCTACACCAGCACCCAAGATGGCCTGCGGGGGTGGCGACAGCCCTCCCCAGTTCCCAGTGGAGCACCACGAGTCCTACTCTTCTACTCCACCGCCACTTTTCTCCTTTATCCGGTTGTGAGTTACAGACAGTTTTCCTCACAACATTTTGGTTATATTATATATTATTATTTATAATGATATTATATTATAACTTAAAAGTGAAGTGTTTCTACAATGTCCTGGACTGCTGGTTCCTTCTTCAAGCTACACCAGCACCCAAGATGGCCTGCGGGGGTGATAAGGGCCGCCAACAACAAGCTCCACACGCTCTTCACCACACTGGTAAACAGACCTGTGGAGCCAGACCCAAGACATCAGCCAGGCCTTGCCGGCTTGCTCTGGGTGCTGCTCTCCCTCCAGCGGGATCTCGTCAGCCCACCACCTCGTCCTCTCTCTTCAGACCCCTCAACCTTGACGCGTCTCAGAGACACAGTGACGAGTCCTTCCTGGGCTCCTCCCCTGCCGGGAAGGCGGCTCGGACCGCCAACAACAAGCTCCACATGCTCTTCACCTCACTGGTAAACAGACCTGTGGAGCCAGACCCAAGATATCAGCCAGGCCTCGCCGGCTTGCTCTGGGTACTGCTCTCCCTCCAGCGGGATCTCGTCAGCCCACCAACGAGGCTCCCCTGAGCCGGTGGTTGCGACAACGGGGTGTCGGATGCAGTCCTAGGCCTCCACCGACACTACTACTACTTCACGCAGCGGCCGAAGGCACGAGTCTCAATCGACGTGGCTCCCCAACGACCCTCGACAACCGACTGCTTCCCTCAACATTACAGGTATGTACATTGTGAAGCTAGGTTTGTTTAGCTGTTTAGCTAACCTTTTCGAGGTCGGGAGTAGCAACCTCGTTGGATGGCCGACGCCACCCTAGCATGTTTAGCATTCCAGATAGGCTGTTTTCAAGGTGCCACACCAACTCGTCTATGACATAGCCATAGCATCGGAGCTACTTCGGCTATTGTTTCACGCTGCTCTCTTACGGTCACTGAATGCCTCACGTTGCTGTCCAACAGCCAACATGACGGCTGCCAGGATTACGACCGGCACAGCGTCTCTGGAGGGGCCAATCGGACCCTGCAACTCCGTCTCCAGGAGGAGCGTGCTCAGACGCTCTCCCATGCCTTGGGCCCCGTCCAGGGTGTAGCAGCCCCAGACTGCACACCGGGACCGCTCCCCAAAGAAAGGCAAAAGCTCTTGACACAGACCCCCACCATGGGTGGGTCTGTGGCCAAGCTGCACAGTATGTACACGACAAAAATCACTGTCGGGGGACCACTGCTTCCCCTGTCCCAGGTTTTTCAGAGCACATTACACGGCTAGCTGGAAGGAGCCCATGACTCTCCCGGCTACTCCGCACTGCTCTCGTGTCCCTCCCCCCGTAGTAGCGTCTGGGAGGCATCTCAATGCTTCAACGTTACTCCAGGGCTCCCAGAGCTCCCTTCTTCAGGAGATGGGCCACGCCCCTACTCCTGAACAGTTGGCTAGAGTTCGTCGCCTACATGAGAAAATTGTGACCTTCACGTACTGACTCACCGACCTGACCGGCCTTATGGCCACGGCTTCCATCACCTCTAGGTGGCTGGAAGCCTCACCTGGTCTGGATCCCGTTGCCCAGAGAGAGTTCTCCAAGGGTGCTATCATCCCCGGAGACCTCTTCAGAGGCGCACTCGAGAGGATGACCCTCAACGTGGAGGTGCAGCGTCCAGGCTGCGAGGCCCTGACCAGCAGCCGAAGTGACACACACCCTACCCTCCCCCCATGCGCCGGGCCCAGCACCGGACGTAGCAGTCTCGGACTGCACGTCCAGTCCGCCCGCAATGCGCTTCTGGACCATGGCACAGGTGGGCGTCCTGGACGTCCCTGTAGCCAGGTCCCTCGATATTGTTTGCACAAGTACAGCACTTTTTTCTGTAGTACAGTACACAATACAAAAAGACAACAAAACAATATCCACGGAGGGGGGTGGACATGAACCCACTGCCACGGGGGCCCCATGGGCCCCCCCGATGCAGTGGGGCAGGGCATATTGGCATAAGGTCAGTGGCGTACCAAAACGCCACTGGGGAGACGGGTCATGCCCAATTTTTCTCCGACATGCCAGGGAACACTACCTCCAGGCGGGGCGTGCCTCCCATAGCCGGAGAGAACCCACTAGCCAAGCACCTGGCACTGTGGGAGTGGTGCGGAGCATCCCCGTGGATCCTCAACACCATAGCGAAGGGCTACAGACCCCAGTTCGCCAGAACACCCCCGGCGTTTTCAGAGGTCATCTTCACCAACGCCAGGGGTCCGGAGGGTCTGATTCTCCAACAGGAGATAGCTTCCTTGCTGGAGAAGGATGCCGTCAGAGAGGTACCCTTGGCCCAGCGTCGCAGCGGGTTCTACTCCCGCTACTTTCTGGTCAAGAAAAAAGGGGGGGGGTCTACGTCCCATCCTGGACCTGCGGATACTCAACAGGCACCTCAAGTCTTTTCAGTTCAAGATGCTGACGGCCGAGTCTCTGGTGCGCTCCATACGCCCAAGCGACTGGTTCACATCCATAGATCTAAAAGACGCCTATTTCCACGTCCCTATTTACCCACCTCACAGGAAGTTCCTGCGGTTTGGGTTCCAGGAAAAGGCTTACGAGTACACGGTCCTTCCATTCGGGGTGTCCCTCAGTCCCAGAGTGTTCGTCCACTGTACGGAGGCCGCTCTGGCACCCCTGAGACTTCTGGGTCTATGGGTGTCCAGTTACATAGACGACTGTCTCCTGTGTTCGGATTCAGCGGAGGAGGCCGCGAGGAACACGACTCGGGTCGTGTCCCATGCGACCTCACTGGGTTTTCAGGATAAACCTAGCCAAGAGCATGATGACGCCTACCCAATCCACAGATTTCATGGGCATCACTCTGGACTCTGTCTCCTACAGGGCTCCGCTGAGTCGGGACAGAGTCAACAACCTGAAGTGCATGACCATGTTCAAGTCAGGCCGCACACTTCCACTGGGTACGTGTCTACGGATGGCCTCTGATAGGTCTGGACAGACTTCATATGAGGCCTTTTTCAGCGTTGGCTGAAATCCCTCTTCCACCCTTGCCCCAAGGACCTACACCTATGGGTCTGGCCCGTGAGAGGCTAATGCTGACTGAGGCCGGTCTCCCTCCGAATGTTGTCTCAACGATTCAGGAGGCCAGAGCCCAGTCGACAATGACCCGCTACGAAACAGCCTGGGGCGTGTTCGAGCAGTGGTGCTCAGAACGACCTAACCAGGTTATCCCATTCCAAGCTTCAGTAATTTACGCCCTGACATTCCTGCAGGAGTTCCTAGACAGAGGTCTAGGCCTCTCCTCAGTGAAAACCCACTTAGCAGCCATCTCGGCCTGCCAAATGGGCGTTAACGACCAGACAGTATGGAGACATCCGCTGGCGAAACAGTTTGTGAAGGGCGCAGGGTACACAGGATCAACAGACCACTGGTCCCCTCTTGGGATCTGTCTCTAGTCCTCAGGGCTCTAACAATGAGCCCTTCGAACCACTGCAGACGGCTGACCTAAAATGTCTTACACTAAAGCCAGCCCTCCTAGTCGCCCTGACGTCCGCTATGAGGGTCAGCGATCTACACGCACTTTCGGCCAGAGTGACAGTGTCCTCGAACTGCACTCTAGCTCTGAAATGGTGGTCGAACTGAGGTGTTCTGACGGAGGGGATCCCGATGGGTCTCCCCACAGTCAGGAGGTTGGTCACCACCAACGCCAGCCTCTCCGGTTGGGACGCCACCCACGACGGGAGGATGCCGTGTGGGATGCCGCATTACGCTCCTCCCACATCGACTACTTGGAACTACTGGCAGTGTTCCTGGCACTCCGAGAATTCGAACAATTCCTCAGAGGTCACCACGTCCTGGTTCGTTTCCGAAAACACCACGACGGTTTGTTACATCAACAGGCAGGGGGGACTCCGGTCCTCTCGCCTGTGTTCTCTGTTATACGTGTTCCCCCCGTTGGAACTGATTCCGCATGTCCTAGCCAGGATGCGGGTTCAGGGATCAGAGCTGCTACTAGTAGCTCCAGCCTGGGGATCTTGGAGACAGGACATAGTCCCTCTCCTGTTCAAAGAACCAGGGCAGCTCCCTCTGTGGAGGGACCTGCTGACCCAGGCCGGAGGAGAGATCTTTCACCCACGTCCTCAGGACCTAGATCTCTGGGTTTGGCCCGTGAGGGGGCGTTCGCTAGAAGCGACTGGCCTGCCTCCGAATGTCGTAGAAACGATCCTTGGTGCCAGGGCTGCCTCCACCAGACGACGCTATAACACTGCCTGGCATGTGTTTGAGCGTTGGTGCTCGGACAGACAGGAAGAGGTCTTCCCTTTTCAGGCGTCTGTGAGACACATTCTGATTTTCCTACAGGAGTTCCTAGACAGGGGTCTTGGCCTCTCCTCAGTCAAGATCAACCTGGCGGCCATAGCGGCCTATCAGGTTGGTAGGAACGACAGACCAATCAGTGAACACCTGCTGATCCGTCAATTCATGAAAGGAGTTACACACCTCAGGCCGGTCGCCAGGTCTCTGGTCCCCTCGTGGGACCTGACAATAGTCCTGGACTCCTTAATGAGAGACCCCTTCGAGCCACTGGAAATGGTGGACCTGAAGTTCCTCTCTCTGAAGACCGCTCTGCTCGTTGCCCTGACAACGGCGAAGCGGGCTGGTGACATGCACGCGCTCTCAGTAAGCAGCAGCTGCTTGAGATTCAGTGGTAATGACACCAGGGTCACGCTCAGGCCGAACCTTTCGTTTCTACCTAAGACTTTTCCCGCGGGCTGCTCGCCCGTGGATCTCGCGGCCTTCCATCCTCCTCCCTTCTCTTCGGTGGAGGATAGGAGACTACATTGTCTCTGTCCGGTGAGAGCCTTGAAAGTTTACAGGTCAAGAACTGCCCCCTTCAGACTGGGTGAGCAGCTCATTGTGGCCTGGGGTTCCCAATGGAAGGGTAAACCCATTTCGAAAGTAAGACTCTCGCAGTGGATTGTGGAGGCTATACGTTTAGCCTATACCTCGTGTGGTACTGAGCCCCCAGAGGGCCTACGTGCACACTCTACAAGAGTTTTGTCTGCATCCTGGGCCCTGGCCAGGGGTGTCCCTATTCAGGATGTCTGCGCTGCGGCGGGTTGTCTTCTGACCGGCGGGGCTGGAACAGCAGAGCTGTCGGCCCTTGGTCAGGGACATTTTCATGAGGTCAAGTGGTCCCTTCTGGCCCCTGACCGTTAGGGATGGATGACCATCGTGTTTCTTGACCAGCGGGGCTGGAACAGCAGAGCTGTCGGCCCTGGGTCAAGGGCATCCTCATAAGGTCAAGAGGTCCCTTTCTGGCCCCTGACCGTTATGGGTGGATGACTATCGTGTTTTTTGACCGGCAGGGCTGGAACAGCAGAGCTGTCGGCCCTGGGTCAAGGACATCTTTTTTAAAGGATGTCTCTTTTGGGTGAACGCGCAGGGTTGGCTTCTTGGGCCTCCTTTGCGTTTGGTCTCTCTCCAATGGAGATGATCCTAGGGTCGAATATTTTTCTATCAGCCGAAGGCGATCATACGGGAGCGTTATGTTCCCCATATGACTCTCTCCGAGAGGTACTTAAGATAACTTCGGGTTACTTTAGTAACCTCAGTTATATAAGTGACTCGAGAGAGAGAGTCATTAAGTCGCCCTTCTGTCTTCTTTAAGACGTCAGAAAGCAGGTTGATAGGAATGACGTTGCTCAGGGCGGACCTTAGGTTATATACCCAGTGGGTGGGGACATAACCACGCCATGAGCGACAGTTCACGATCCAATGGAATTGTTCCGTGAGTGTATGTTAGGCTGTGTGCCTGCGCCATCTAGTGGCTTGGACCCCATATGACTCTCTCTCTCGAGTCACTTATATAACTGAGGTTACTAAAGTAACCCGAAGTTTTTTTTACACAGTTGTAGATGGAGACAGACAGACAGAAAGACAGAACTGTATTGATCCCTGTGGGGACATTGAAAGACAACATTTATTAAGCGTAGGGAGATAATAATAGAATACAAATAAAGAAATATAATCTGCACTTGGTCTGACTGAGTTGACATAGTGGTCTGTGGCATAGTGTCTGCAAATCAGGGCATTCATTATGTGGTTTCAGTCAGTTAAAATTATCTGTAAATACATTGGGCAAACAATACAACAATGCTTTTATATTTAAAAAAAAACTTTTTTTATACTACAGTATTACTTAAAGCAGGTACTCCAGTACTGTAACTCAAGTAAATATTTGGGCACTTGCACTTGAGTAATATCTAACCAAGAGTATAGATACTTATACTTTTACTCAAATAATTAAGTAAAATCGTGTACTTTGTGGACCAATGCCCAAAAGCCTCTCATTTCAAATTGGCAAAGATAAGATATCAGTTTTAGATCATCTTGCTGGTAACTCACAATCAGGCCGATAAACCTCTCATCCTTAATCCCCCCCTCTTCTCACAGCAGTACCAAATGCCCCCACTGGGTGTCACTGTGACGCAAACACTTGCACCCCGATTAAGTTCCAGAGCGTAGAACAAAGAAAACATGGTAATGATTTCTCATCTTGATATTTGGCATTGGATGCCGAGTGCTCCTCATGTACTCGGTAATGGCTGATCATTAGCGAGTAACTGGGCGAGTGTAGATGCCATGAATCTCGCAATCAACAAAAAGAGGGTCTGACCTATATACTGTACACGCTGTCACTGCATCAGCAGCAGCATCCCAGAGGAAAGAGAGCTGAGCATCCTCTGAGTGGTACAGCAGGGCGCCTTTACATCATGGCGCTGGCACTGTTTAGGTCTGCTAACAGAAACAAATATGAGAGCAACTTGTGAACTACGTGACTTGTTATCCCGCAAATGTATTTTGACGAAACTGCGAATATTCGCATACCATCTCCCCCCCCCCTCTCTCTCTCTCTCTCTCTCTCTGTGTGTGTGTGTGCCCCTGGCTTTCAATCTGCTACTGGAATGAATCACTAAAGTCCTCATTAGGTGTGACTATTGGAGGGAGGGGGGATGGACGGACGGAAGAAGACGAGAAGAGAAGAGAAGTGAGAGTCGTGAGAGTGATGAAAATAAAACGATGCATATGGGCTGCACCGAGAGAGGGAAATAAGTAACCTCAGAATAACCAAGGATTAGAGAAATAATGACAGAGAGACAGAGAGAGAGAGAGAGAGGGAGAGAGAGAGAGAGAATGACCCTTTTTTACACTGCCAGAGTTCCATTTCAGAGGGATCAGTGTAGTGCCACAGAGGGAGAGGGTGTGTGCGTTGCTGAAGTGAGCAGCAGAGAGGCTCTGGTCAGCGTGTAGTGTCTGTGTCTGCTGGAGGTAATCCTCAGTGATCTGCCCTAATCTGTCACAGATACACATAGCTGAAGGACCCAGGAGCTGCGGAGGAGTGAGGGAGGGAGAGAGAGAGAGAGAGTCAGAGGGAGAGAAAACTGGATTATGGCAGGGCGTCTGCATTAACTCGCTGGCCTTATCTTTTAAATGTTCTGCAAAAACAGCTTTGCCATGTACACAGAGAATCGTGGTCGGTGTGGAAGCTTGCACAACCGTGTGTGTGTGTGTGTGTGTGTGTGTGTGTGTGTGTGTGTGTGTGTGTGTGTGTGTGTGTGTGTGTGTGCGCGCGCGCGCGTGTGTGTGTGTGTGTGTGTGTGTGTGTGTGTGTGTGTGTGTGTGTGTGTGTGTGTGTGTGTGTGTGTGTGTGTGTGTGTGTGTGTGTGTGTGTGTGTGTGTGTGTGTGTGTGTGTGTGTGTGTGTGTGTGTGTGTGTGTGTGTGTGTGTGTGTGTGTGTGTGTGTGTGTGTGTGTGTTTCTAGTGTGAGCTTATTTCATGCCAGCCAGCCGTACAGTCCTGAGAACGAGTGTCCCTGTTTTACATAGAGGCACACACGGTGTCAGTCAGCTATTGGGGAGAGAAGGAGGGAGGAAGCTGATGCAGACACCCAGAGAGGATGATACATACAGCCTGAAACAGACATGTGGAGAGAGGAAGAGAGGGGAAGGAATACACAGAGACAGAGTGATAGTGAGCAGGGATAGAAATTGAAAAGCAGGCAGGGAAGAACAGAGAGAGAAAAGAGAAACAGCCAGAGTGGGGGAGGGAGGGCTAAAAAAGAAAGTGATGGAGAGTGGGAAGAAAGGAGTATGCATGCACAGCAGAGAGATACATGAGGCAGTATTATTGTGGTGAATGAAGACAAAC
>NC_137864.1:28496122-28501122 GCF_963924005.1 Protomyctophum bolini
CAGATTGAGTGATGTAAGCACTCCCCCAAACAACTTTATTTGAACTTGTCGCCATACAAGCTGGCGATAATGAGAACACACAGTCGCAGGTGTGAAACAATGCAGAACAACACAAGAAATCATCGCTCAAAAGGTTATTGTCAGAAAGTTGGACATAACATGATTGACAACAATGGATTGTTGTGAAACCAAAGCTTACAGAGGCAAAGAGGACAACCATGTGTCCGTTGTCCTTAGAGGTGCAATGTTGCACAAAATTGAAATTTTTACCGATATGCGATATCCGATCTCTGATTATTTGCAGGGTCATATATGCACGGCCGATACCAATTCTGAAACAGATATATTACATTATTATATTTTAATTTTGAACTTGGTGGTAAGTCCCCACTCCCCACTAATGGCTGACACTCTTAAACAGAGACAGAGACAGGCAGACTGGCTGCTCTGAGAGTAGAAAGCCATTGACGGTCACATATTGGTCACTTATTGCATCGTCAATATCAGTGAAAATAATCAGGATTTTTTTTAGACCGATCCAATATGATATGGCATTTCTATGGCCGATTTCCATACGCTACCGATTATATCGTGCAACACTACTATCATGCAGAAGTAATTGTGAATTGGAGGTTTTACAGAGAGGTTATACAAAGTCAATACAGACCCAGCTCCATTCTTGTTGGTGTGCCAACCAGGAGGTCAGTGCGACCTCTCCAGTAAGCGATGAAGGGACAGGGACGGAGGGGTTTGAGGTGTGCTGGAGGTCAGTGCGACCTCTCCAGTAAACGATGAAGGGACAGGGACGGACGGGTTTGAGGTGTCCTGGAGGTCAGTGCGACCTCTCCAGTAAACGATGAAGGGACAGGGGCGGAGGGGTTTGAGGTGTCCTGGAGGTCAGTGCGACCTCTCCAGTAAACGATGAAGGGACAGGGGCGGAGGGGTTTGAGGTGTCCTGGAGGTCAGTGCGACCTCTCCAGTAAGCGATGAAGGGACAGGGACGGACGGGTTTGAGGTGTCCTGGAGGTCAGTGCGACCTCTCCAGTAAACGATGAAGGGACAGGGGCGGACGGGTTTGAGGTGTCCTGGAGGTCAGTGCGACCTCTCCAGTAAACGATGAAGGGACAGGGACGGAGGGGTTTGAGGTGTCCTGGAGGTCAGTGCGACCTCTCCAGTAAACGATGAAGGGACAGGGGCGGAGGGGTTTGAGGTGTCCTGGAGGTCAGTGCGACCTCTCCAGTAAGCGATGAAGGGACAGGGGCGGAGGGGTTTGAGGTGTCCTGCGTGGACGAGGTTCACGTGGGCCATCCTCTTTGGTACTGTACTTCCCTTTCCATCACAAGTTCATATCTCAACGAGGACAGTCTCTCGATGATGAAACACTTGGAAAGCCCCAGAGGGAACGTCCACAAATTTTCCACTCTGGATAGATAAATAAATACAGATTATCTGAGAGATGCTTCAGTCCCCTGTGGGCCTCACTTACCTCTTATGCTCTCCGCAAGAGAGACTGATACAGAACACGATAGGCAACGGATGCTAATTGAGATTATTTTTTTCTGACCGATAGCCGACCCTCGTTAACTGATCATCACTGTTAACAGACAAGATTAAAATTAATGCATTATTTATTCTGCAAAAACACATTAAAAAGCGTGTCATTCTGAACCTCCTCTCAATTCCCTGAGTCACAGATATAAGGTCAAACTTAGACAGGGCATGTTGTGCAGGCAGCAAAATGCAGGGTGTCTATAATACACTGCTCTTTTTGTGCAGTCAAAAAAGCAGAACAGAGACAAAGCTTTGAGTTGAAATCGTTTCAGCTTGAGGCTTACTGGGCGTTCCTCTAAAAAACCTGAGGCGAATAGAGCGCATAAACGCAAGGTGCCCTGCACTGCAAAAGCAGTGAGGAAAGATCTTCACTTACTGTACATTGAAACAATTACAAAGCTATGCCCCCATAGCTGCTCCTACTGTATGTGATCAAGTCCTAAGGGCTATGTCCACAGGAAGGTTTTTTTTTAAATCCATGGTGGAGTCCTTTGGATATAACTCCAGATATATTATCTCCAGATAAGAGCACTTCCAAAGTGAACGGTGCATTTCTTTTTGCTAGTATTGTTACTAATACAAGCTAGACAAGTGCCCGTTGGGTACTAGCCTACTCGGGAACAATTCAAATAGGGAATGCATCGCCCACCTTTTTATGCTTCCCGTTGTAACTGTCTGTCTGGCTGAGATCCCTGATGAATCAGTATACAGTATGTAGCCAACAATTACATAATGCTAAATGATAAACATGAATGCCAGAAACCGGATGCTTGCGAAGTTGCGACTGGTCTAGTTGTGGTGGATCTTTGATGAAGATCATGCTGTCAAATGCATGGCAGAAAGGTGCTGGCAGCTCAAAACATTTCTGTGGACGCAGCCCCTAAGGCAGCAGTCATGCAGTTTTCAGTTTTGTACCATGGGTGGGTGGGGGCTGCCTCCAAGCATCACTTTAGGGGGAAAAGGTAACTTCCCCAACGAAAAGAAAAAGCAGCCGTCACAACGTTAACCCTTTATAGTTATTTCCTTAGTCTTGGCAAATAGTGGCTGTATTTCCATTTTCCAATACAAAACATGTGTGATTTATTAAACAATTTGTAGCCTAGCCAATTTTTTCTTTTACAATTTAATTTTGTTTAATCACTTGATCCCTGTTTACTGCAACTGATAGTATTAATGTCAAAAATGTGTATTATTGTTAATGGTTAAACCATAGTACATTAAGCAAGAACAAAACATGGTGATACATTATAAACATAAAGACTAGTTATCGTGAATCATACGTAAGCTACGAACATAACAGTGGAATGCGTGCGTGCGTTTGTGTGTGCGTGCGTGCGTGTACGTGTCCGTGTAAGTGTGCGAGTGCGTGTGTGTGTGAGAGAGAGAGAGAGAATATTCAATTCAAACTAAATTACATACATATAGTTTTAATTAATTGTTTTGGCAGGTGAAGTGGCAAGAGCGTCATCTTGAGTTGTCAGTCAGGTACCGGAGTAGAGTTGCCGGATGGTAATCGCAAGGTTGCCAGTTCGAACCCGGGCTCCCCCAGAGTTAGTGTCGAAGTGTCCTTGAGCAAGGCACTGAACCCCTAATTGCTCCTGATGTGCTGGTTGCTGCCCTGCATGGTTTCCGCCGCCATTGGTGTACGAATGTGTGGGTAAATGCGTGAATGTAAAGGCGCTATATAAATGCACCATTTACCATTTACCGTTGACACATTAAGGTCCTGAGTTCTCTTGTGCCAAACCCAAGTGCTATTCTCAGTCAGTGCCATGATGGCGATGTTCGCACGTTAACAACTAAATGTGTTGCGAACTCACAAACCTCACCCGTTACCCATATTTTTCCAATTATATCTTGCGATATAAAATATATAATTTCATCTTGCTAACCGCTCTGAGGCTATCATCTTCCAGCTAATCATAACGTTTCATGCTGGCATTGTAACAATATTCCTCCACTCACAGATATCGATTCGGATTAGGCATCGTCACATTTGGGGATTGCGTAAATGAGTGCTTCTCTCTTTCCCCCCACCCCCCCACCTCCTCTCTGTTTCACGTCTCTCTCGGTGCGCTGCTTCCTCACAGGCACCCTTTGATGTGCCTGCTTTAATTTGGAGCTTAATGGAATCTGTGGCGCTGCTCTGCCTATCGGTGACAGGATCGCAGATCCACGGGTGCAGTGTGCCGCGCCCCCACCCCGTTTTGGTGTGAGTGGGTGTCAAGATAGCCGTGAAACAAAGAAGGGGAGCGCCTCTGGCCCAAGTTCATCTCCAATGCAGATCCCAGAGCTATCGGAAGCCACCCCAACTCCACCGCCCCCCAATCCAGCACCCACTCAATCTAGTTTTAGAATATACAGTATCTCCTGAGTATTCCACTGATGCTTAGTTTGCAGGAGGACAGCAACATCAAAAAGAACTGAACTAAAAACAGAAATACTGTAATTGTATCACTGTGACGTCTATATTAGGCTACTTCATGAAGGATGGTGGGTCTCCACTCTCCAGGCTGACCAAGTCACACTTTTATGGAAGGACTCATTTACTGTAAACCTGGTGTAACCAGTGTAGCTTTGCGTTGTTTGTGGAAGAATGGAACGACCGGATCTCTCTCTTTGGCACAGTTGATCTCATTCTATTCCCTCTCTCTCTCTGGCATACAAATAAAATACACAAGACGTCTCCGGTTAATGACAATCAACTCCATCAACTCCTCCAAAGGGGCAGCAATGACAATTACACAATATACAGTAGGCCTACATAACATGAAATAAACAAAATTATTGTGCTGTATTATTATACAAAACAAAATTAAGCCATTTGTCCAACTCCATGTTCCATCTAACGGTTTCAGTCTCTCAAAACAAACTTTATAATTGCCAATATAGGAGAATCTATTATGTACTACAGTATAATAATAATAATAATAATAATAATAAGTCTTTATTATACAGTAGCCTTCCTGGATACAGCACTTATACCGCCTCAAACTGTTTTGATGCTTATGATGCTTATAAACCGGTTTGATGCTTATAGTTTATGATGATGGTGTCAAAGCCTATACCAATACATTCTCCCCATACTGTATGCATTCACAGTGGTGTCCCAACTATCTGTTTCTGTTAAAAAAAAGTGATGTGTGGACCGATTCACACCTGTTGAGAAACTCTGATTCAGACTGAATGATCATAATCAAAGGTTTCTATTTGATTCCGAACTGGAACTGCTCACATAGGCCAGGCCAGCAATGAACACTGAACCTGGGACAGACATCAGGAATTCTATTCAACACAGGCCAGCCTCTACTGTACCTCTCTCTCTTCCAATCCATGGGGGTCATAAATCAGAGCAGGTGCCCCCCCAAACCCCCCCCATGAGCGAGTGATGATAAAAAAGTCCGGCCATAAATCAATTTCTCATCCCTTATCAAAGGCATATTTCTATA
>NC_137864.1:28506122-28533622 GCF_963924005.1 Protomyctophum bolini
CTGCAGGCTCTCTGTTCCCTGACAGCCCGTTCAGGGGCCTCTAGGAGCCGCCAGCCTAGTCTCTCTCACAGGTGGCTGGCTGGCTGGCTGCCAGAGCAGAAAACAGATATGGCGGGCTAGTTACCTGCCCGCAAGGGTGTCACACTCCAGTTGAAGCCGGCACACGCATGCACACATACGTAAACGCACGCACGCGCACACACCCACACCCACACACACACACACTTGTGAGGACATTAGCATTTTAGGACAGCAATTTTATAAATGCCATGTAAAAGACTCATTTTCATTTTTAACCTTAACATTAAAGCCGAAAGCAACGCGTTGAGAGATCTGTTATTTTCTTCAAATTTGCCATCCTCCTCCACCCCAACCTCCTCCTTCCGCCTCGATTCTCTAGGAATCCAGGCTGGGCAGTGACGGAGCAGGGACGACCAACCGCTCATCCCGAGTAGAGCAAAGATGGCCGTCAGCTCCAGAGACTATACGCCCCAACCCTGAGTCTCGCCCTACCTTGGGTACCTCACTCCATTCCGTATTCATCTCATTCTCTTTAAATACACTGTTAAACTTGAGAGAAGGTGTGGTCTCTTACTAGTGAAATCACGCATAACTCCGAATCCTAACCCCTAAACCTAATCTGTCTTTTTTAACCATAAAACCAACATTTCTCTTGTGGACCAGAATTATCCCACAATTTATATTTCTCCAATTCTATACTTATTCTATACATTTGGCCCTCACAAATAATACAGTTAAATACACCCACGTGCGCACACACACACTCACACGCACGTGCACACCCATGCACACACACACACACACACACACACACACACACACACACACACACACACACGTGAAGCTGCCAATGCATGTGTACTCGCATCTGCATGCATGCACTTGTATTTGGAACCACACACGTGTGCAAAAAAAAATCATGCACACAGACGCTCCCCAACACGCACATATGCACTCGCACACCACAAAAGGGAAGGATAATTCCCTTGGCCACATGAAAGCGGGAGGCGGTGTGGGCAGAATGCCAGGCACAGGTTACCTGCACACAATGGAGCAGCACCTCGGAGAGGTTTGATGCTCATCTGGGAGTCAGCACACTGATGGAGACTGTCCCTTAGGACACACGGAGGGCATTGAGATAATGTGTGTGAGAGAGATTATGTTTTTTGTGAGAGAGCAACAGAGATTGCGCGTGTGCGTGCGCGAGTTATGCATGTATCTGGGACAGGCTATAGAATGGTGTGTGTGTATGTACATGAACACACACATGCACATTATGTTAGTATGTTTGAGCCTGCCCGCAAGCGGTGGATGTACAGTATGTGCGTGTATGTATATGTGTGTGCGTGCGTGCATGAGTACCCCTCGGCACGCTGCTCCTCCGCAGTCTACAATTAATCTCTCCGACATCAGGGCCTTTCCCTGTGGGCGGGGCTGGGGGGCAGAGGAGAGGAGGGAGGGGATGGTATAGGAGCTCACCTAGTTATCTTTGAAGATGGAGAGACGCAGTGGTTGACAGTAACCAAGTACACTTACTGGAGCACTGTTCCGTTAAGTACCGTTTGTTTTTGTCTCTACTATACTCCAGTTAGTCGAGTATTGATTTTTTTTTGGGATACTTGTGTCTTTCGCTCCACTACATTTCAAAGACAAATGTTGCACTTTTGACTCCAATACATTTTGTAGACAGGGAGAAAGTATACATTATGAATGAATCATGCAAGCCCTATTAGTGAAAACAGCGGGCCTACAAAGCTCACAACGCATCACACTGTGACGAGTTCAGAGCTTCTACATGTTTTCACTATTTTCTTCTCAATACAGCAAAAAGAAAATGTACTTTGTAATTTGTACCTTTTGAATACTTACTGATTACATGTGTTTTCCATATTTTGTAAAACAATTTAACCACTTAAGCACTATTCACATGTGTAGTGGGCTTGGGCTTGTAGATTAGCAATTATTAAACTTCTTTAAGATCCCCAAAATACAGACAGCATGCGGTTCAAAGTTGGTACAAAATCGGCTGCATAATTGCCGAATGTTGTCAAAAAGGTCAAATAATGGCCATTTGGCAAACCGATATATCGTAGGAATCGGGGTGACTGTGGCTCAGGAGGTAGAACAGGTCGTCCAATGATCCATGGGTCCGTGGTTCGAATCCCGGCTCCTCCTGTCTACATGTCGAAGTGTCCTTGGGCAAGACCCCAAATTGCTCCCGATGTGCTGGTTGGTATACCTTGCATGGCTTCCGCCGCAATCGGTGTATGAATGTGTGTGTGAATGGGTGAATGTAATGCACAATCTATGTAAAGCGCCTTGGATAAAGGCGCTATATAAATGCACCATTTATCGTTACTGATTCACATATTCTCTCTGTACTGTTAGGCAAGTTATTTCCTCTGATGCAAACGCTGTCTGTGTTGGGAGCCACATTGTGCCGTTGTTGTCTGGGAAGATGGGAAAAGGGAAGACCGAAGACGGAGGGGAAGGGGAGGGGGAGGTGCTTATCTTCAGCCCTTCACGCTGTTTCTCTTAATTAAAACTCCTATCAGCCTCTTTGAAGTTCATAATGACTCAGTTTGGTTCTGTGGAAGGGGTAGGAGACTACAGAGAGAGAGAGAGAGAGGGAGAGAGAGAGAGACTCAATGCCTGATTTTTATGGCAGAAATGTTTAATGTATATTAGTGCATCATGTCATGAGAAGTGGGGGAGGTTTAGACTAGAGTATTGCTGTTATGTTGTTGTTGTGATGTTTTGTTGAAGCGTTTCTCTCTCTGTTCTGTTATTTACATGAAAACAAGCCAGAGGAGAGATGATGTGGTGATGCCACTGATAAAACAGAGAGGGGGACCAGTGTGGCTCATTATGAGATGTGAATAGGTTTAGTCTTATCACAGTGCAACTTCACTTCACATCTGTGTGTGTGTGTGTCTCTCTCTCTCTCTCTCTCTCTCTCTCTCTTTCTTTCATGATGACAGCTTATTAGAGATGTATCACATCCCCTTTTAGTGTATACGAGCTGTTTCCATCTGGGAAAAGGTATAGGATGCAGTCCTTCCGAACCAATCGGGACAGCATGATCATTCATTCATTACCAATATTGCATTTGCTGAAAAATGGAGTGCCACCATTTTTTCCACCCTAAAACATGATCATCAGGTATTATTATAATATAAGGGGGAAGAACTTTTTCCAAAAAGTGTACAGTATTTGTTAAAATCATGCTTTTATATGGACACGCCCACCAGTTCATTAAGTATGCCTGGTTTGCCTGATGGGTGGTGAACTGAACTGAAGCCGCACCCACAGCTGTAGTTGTATGATAAAGGGGGAGGGGCTGATAGTGTGGTGTCACTATATTACTGTTTACTTCATTGGCCCGTTTGACTGTCAAGGGTTCATCCTCCAGGAAGAAACCCTAAATACAAAGTTAATACACCATTGCACATAAAAACAACTCCAGGGTGTCTAATGAAGTACTGTCACCTCATAGACACATGAAAAACTGGAAAAATACAAAAATTGTGGCACTCCATCTTGAACAAAGTAATTGAACCTCTGGGTGTCAGGATGTGGCTGTCATGGTTTGACTCTTCCCCTGTCTGCATTTCCACGTCAGCCACTCCCACTCTCCATTCCTACTCAGTCCTTGTCACACACCTGTTCCCACTCCCTCTTCAGCCCAACAGTGACATGTCCCTTCCACACCTGTGAACAATTACCCTGCTCCCCATCTTTCCACTCTCCCACTGTCAGAACATACTTCCTTGTCCCCTGTGTTGTACCTGACTTCCTGGTTCTCTGTTTTTGCAATTCTGAAAGGTTTGCATGTTTGAACTTTCGGTTTTGTGCTTTGAAGAACTTTTGCCATTTTTGGCATTTTCTGCATGGTGCTACTAGTACTCGTTTGTTTTGTTTGTAGCTTGACGACATTCTGCTTTAATAAATCATTGAATTTGAACATTCCTGCTCTTGTCCTGCATTTGGGTCCTACCCTTTGACTCACCGTGACAGTGGCACCTTAAAGCACCTAATGTGGTGTACAGAACTGTGAATTTGTTGTGTTGTTATTTTAATGTATAACTGTGATTCTGTTGTGTTCTTTTGTCTGTTTGATATTGTCTGTCCTAGATTGTGTGCGCGACGACCACTGTACGGCGAGTGTTCCCAAAAGGACAGATGAACATCTACTGTATTTATGTAAGTACATATTTCTGACCCTTGATTTCAGTCAGCCTGGATGGTTTATGAAACTGGCATGGCTGATGAAGTTACACAGGTTTATACGGACAAAAGATAGTCAGGTATTTGGGGTATACTGTAAAACGGCCCTCCCGACAATTGGGGGTTGTCAGGTTTTGATCAGGAGTGATTGTCAGGCAAGATTATCCATTTTCAAATACATACAGCTAGTCTGTAGCACGGAAGCTCTGATCATGAGTTGACCAAGCGATAATGCGGAAGTGAAGCCTCCTCCCCACTTCCGTTTCGTCTTTACAGTCGTGCAAATGTATCCTAATATAAATCATGTAAGCATATACAGTATACAGTATAGCTTGCTGCTTAGCAGAAAAAAGTAAGATATCGGGAGGTGTAGTTCCAGTCCCTATAGCATTCGGAGATTGTGGAATAGTTGTCTGGCTTTTCTGTGCCTCCTCTATTTCCTGTCTCTGTCTCTGCCTCCCTCGATTTTACCCAAACCCACCCCCCACCCCGCGTATCTTTGCTTGCTCTTGCTTTCTTGGGCCTTTCAGATTACAGTCAAACATTACATTCCGTGTCCAATCTCCAATTAACCAAATGTTGTGGAGGCTACATTATCACCCATGGCTCCTTTCATGCTCCTTAAAATGCCTTTAAAAAAAAGGGCCTTGCAATATTTCCACTGTAGCACTATGCAACTGTTAACCCGCCTCTCTCTCTCTCTCTCTCTCTCTCTCTCTCTCTCTCTGTCTCTCTCTCACACACACACACACACACACACGCCACCAGTGAGAAGCTTAACCTAAATAAATCAGTCTGTCTTTCTTGTTAAATAGTATTTATTTCAGTATAGAATGAATGGAGCTTCAAAGTTGTATTGCGATCAAGCAAATTTGCCACACAAATGGGGTTTGTGAAAGGCTGACCAGGGAAAATGTCATCATGAAGCATCCACAGTCAGATATTTAAATGTCAAACAAACGTGATGTACTGGCGCGTGCAAGCAACTCATGTATGCACACACTCATGCGTCCACACGCGCACGGTGACGCACCTCTTCTGACATGCCTTGGCAGTATATGACATGCGTGATGTGTCCATTCTCATGTTAATGGCTGGTTTGTACTTGTCTCCATATGCTGCCATTCTTTTAAATGCTAATAGAAAAATAATTAGAGCTAGGATATTATAATTTTTTTCCAAGAATAGAATAAGTGAAAGCGTGTCACTTGGCTCCAAATACCCAGAGAGCAGACACACTCTTGTTTCTGGGTTCTTCCATTCCACTCTTCCTCCTGGGGAGAGTGGTTTTAGATTCCATGGTTCAATATAGTTTTAGGTGCTTTAGCAACCAAAGATGATTGGTCTTTGTCTCAGCTTGCACAGAATCAACCCCGACCAGGACATTCAATACAGATCAACATGCCCACGGCCATTATTGTATATAGTTTATTTATTTATCTACTGCACCTACAGTATGTTGTTACAGTATATCTTTATATGTTTTTAATATATAGTTAAAAATGAATGAAAATGTTTCTATATCGATGCTTCAGTGTAATACACCAACCTCCCAAAGACAAATTCCTCACATGGCAATGAAATAATTTTGATTCTGATTAAGCGGTCAAATTCCATGATCAAGCAAGAAACAACTTTAAAACCGATATATGGAACCAAATACAACAGCAGAACTTTTATTCATCACACAAAGACATAAAATAAAAAAATCACACCCGTGTGAAGTGAGGGGCGCTAATATATTAAAGTCTAACTCATGTTGATTAGTTGATGTAAAACAAACGGTGCATTCACAAACATTAAACTCCATTAACAATAAAGAGACAATATGACGTAATGAGGCCCAGGCGTAACTTTTCCCATTATTGTCAATGGCGTTTGTTTTAATATTTTCTCCCACAACTCCCTTTCCAATCCTCCCCATCCACCCACCACCTCCCCCACAAGGCCAGACATACAAACAACATATACAGGTATAAAACCAATAGATTGAGTACATAACTAAGATACAAAAAATTTTTGTACAAAAAATTTAAATAACATAAAACCCTTTATTTGTCTAAAAGTTTAACTAAAGAGATCCACGGGGGGGAAAAGCCAGGTAGAACTTTTTGATTTCACCACTGTATAATTTATTTATCTGTCTTTTTTGAGACAAGATATCTTCAAAGAGCACATACTATAGTGTAGTGTGAGATGCGTTTGATGTCTCCAGAGATAGTTTCAGTCAGACAGACTGTTTGTGTTGCAGACAATGCATGGCCAAAACCTGCACGTATATGTGGAAGGAAAAGTATTCTTTTCTTGTACCATCAGATGTTTGATTTGTATAAAGCAATAGCTCTGTTTTTTGTTTGTTAAGTTGCTACCCTTTGTTCAAAATGTTCTTATTCAGACAAAAAGAGAGGCTAGGAAGTTTAAGGAGAAAAGAATGGGTGTGGTGGGATGCGAGCCATGACCCCTATGTACTGTATGAGAATATGGGACCAGAGATAAGTGACTTAATTACTACAAAATCAAAGGAGATTGTACACATACCGTATGATAGCTCAACGCCGAGCCAAGTCTCCTGAGGACGCGTGTCTGAAGCCTGTCCTGGACAGGGGTCTCCGGACGTAAGAATAAATGATGACTGTACATATCAAAAACCTTTAAGTTGTTCACATGGCATGCACTCTGTAACACTGTTCAACCACACACACACACACACACACACACACACACACACACACACACACACACACACACACACACATACACACTCTCCTCTCTCAGTCTCTCACATTGACCTTGCAGCTACACACACTGTAGGAACTGTGATAATAAGATGTGCGTACCGTACGTGTGCTGTACATATGTATGGGTGTGCATGACAACAGATGTTCTTTTATGTCTGATGATCCTTTTATGTTGTTGTTCGAGACTAGAGGGGGAACTGGAATATTGAGCATAAAACCAGTGGTGGTGTACTCTGAGTATAATCAGAAGTTTTACTTAAATAATGTAAAATAAGTGTAGGAATTGGCTGGGTTTCCCAAAGAAATGTTGTGTTGCACGTAGCTTGAACATACCCCTCTAGGCCGCTGTGTGCAGCCAGACACTATGTCATTTTATGGGAAACACTGTCAAACACAACAACGTAGAAATAGACAACCTCATTGCGCACGTGCGGCCTCCTGCATGAATACATTTAGAAGCAAACCTGTTTCCCTAAAGCCTCTTTAGCCTACACACACCTGTCCGGTCGACATGTGGCAGTAGTAAAACCATTCTCAGAGAAATATAATTTTACCCCCCAGTATCAGGATGTATTTTGGATGTTGATATTCATTCAGCCAACACTCACAGGTAGCTGTGAGGCGACAGCACTACCGACTGTTCCACCGTGCACGGTGGCAAAAGCATTATCTTATTGACCGTACGGCCGGTAGGGCTCAGGCCTACCATTGTGTGGCACATCTATGCACGGAATATCTATGTTCACAGTGAAAGGGGGTGTTGTTGAGGAGAACCACACGCCCACTCACTATGCATACTTCCTTTGGGAAACCCAGCCAATATTTGCCTCTGAGACCTATAGTGGAGAGTAAAGTATAGGGCCTGGAAATTGCCTCTCTCTGTCCAGCAGCCTTAATTTGTCAGAGCATCATGAGAAAATGCACCTGCAAAAGGAAACACAAGTCCTCTTCAGGTCCTGAAACCTTTGATCCTTAAGAGACCTCCATCTTTTCACCCCCTGGGTCCTGGCATGATCATAATTGAAGATCATTATTGACCTACAATGCAACCTTTTCAGAGCCTCATCTGCCGTAATGGAAGTGAAGTGTGTGTGTGTGTGTGTGTGTGTGTGTGTGTGTGTGTGTGTGTGTGTGTGTGTGTGTGTGTGTGTGTGTGTGTGTGTGTGTGTGTGTGTGTGTGTGTGTGTGTGTGTGTGTGTGTGTGTGTGTGTGTGTGTGTGTGTGTGTGTGTGTGTGTGTGTGGTGATGACAGTAGAGAAGAGAAGCGGAAAAAAGGAACCCAAAGAGGTAATGAGAGAGAGTAGGAGAAAAATAAGGATAGAGAGAGAGGGAGAGAGAGAGAGAGGGAGAGGGAGAGGGAGAGAGAGAGAGAGAGAGAGACTGTATTCCAAATTGAAAATTGTTATCCCTGTCCGCCACACCATTGGTTAGCCAGGGAGCTGATATGAGTGAGATTATTGGCTTACATCTGTAGCCTCCTCTCTCTATATATTTTTGTTTTGTTTTGCTGAAGTGGGTTGGGGTATAGGGTGGAATGGGATGAGGGATGGAGAAGGATGGGGGTGGGGGGCTCTCTCTCTTCACACTTCAAAAGAATTTGTAACAAACCTAATTCATCAAGAGCGTAGGATGGGCTGGTAAGAAAGATGAAAGATGAAAGTCAGTTGGCATGGAAACAGAAAGCACATCAGGGCCGTGTTGGCACACAAAGGGTATGGTTTGTGTGTGTGTGTGTGTGTGTGTGTGTGTGTGTGTGTGTGTGTGTGTGTGTGTGTGCGTACATGCGTGCTGCACCTGTGCATGTGTTATATACATTTAATTGTGCATGCGTGTAATGTCACATTTTGATTCTGATGAGGCCTTAAATGCCATTATGAACTTGTCTGTCTGTCTGTCTGTCTGTCTGTCTGTCTGTACTATACTATACTATACTATACTATACTATACTATACTATACTATACTATACTAGCAAATGACATGATCACACCAAACCAGAAAAATGTTCTTAGATTGGGAGTACTAAAGTACTAAAATTGTATCAAATGGGGGACCTAATTCATAAAATTGGGGTCTTTATTGGGGAAATGAGGTCTACTTTCTCTCTGTCTCTATCGCTGTCTATCTCTCTCTCCCAGTCACTATCAGAGCTGCTATCTTTCTAGCTTCCAGACACAGGTGAGGTATTAATTGAGTAGTGAGAGCCCTATATATCTTTCATGTCATCTCAGGCAGGGAAATTCCACACCTCACTGCTCCCGGGACCTCCACTGCTGCTACTGACGCACGCACGCACACACACACACACATATGGATACACACATATTGGCCTATAGACATACAGGAGTAAAGTATAGACATACAGTACATAAAGACACAGACACACGCATGTACACTACACACACACACTGCTTGCACGACGTGTATGCATGCACAGACATGTATGTGCACGCACACACACATACACAAACACAAACACACACCCGAAATCCCGAATACACACCTAGACACACGTGCAGCGGACTTAAGAGAAAGTTATTTTGCATGCTCTAGCCGCTTTAACAAAAGAATGAGAAAAAATAAATTTGAATAAACAGCTGATGCTGTGCCCCACCCCCCCAAACACAGACACGCACGCATGCACACACGCATGCACGCGCACACGCACGCACACACACACACACACACACACACACACACACACACACACACACACACACACACACACACACACACGAAACACATGTGGTCAGAACAATCTATCTGATTCCTTCAGAAAAGATAAACCTGCGCTGAGACTGTTAATTAACCTTTTGAGAGTGTACAAAATAAATGGAACCAAATGGACCTGTAAATGAACACTGAGGATTTTACTGTGTGCTGGCTGGGACTGTTGTGTGTTTACCCTTTTATGTTCTCCGTCTCCGGCTGTCTTGGTGAGTTTGATCTTTCTCTCCTGTATATCCCACAGTGTCACAAACACAATACTGTGTCTCGTGGCATCAAAGCTCCATTGGTGACAGGTTCAGGGGGAAAACAGATCAAATATTCAAGACTGGTTCGAAATATGCTGAAAATATGAGAATATAAGCACTTGTGAGGAGAGCAAATAGTCATTAGACGGGAAGAAAGCTTTTGGCTCCTGTTTGTGTTGTGTGTGCGTGATGCAGGTGCATGTGCATCTGTGTGCCGGCAGCCGGCGAAAACTAGAGTTCTCAACAGGCCTGAAAAGGCCCGGCCCTACCTTGGCCCTCATCACACCCTGTACACTCAAGACACGCTCCATATATGGCCAGTGCCTCGACCTTTAGGGCGAGGTCGCTTCTCGCCCTCAGGCGTCCTACTGGTATTTACTTGCGCAAGTACAGCGCACAAGTATTGTGGTCGTGCTGGTATGAATGCACGTGTATGCTTGGTAGATATTGATGGTGACGTAATTCTCTCCACCAGGCCAAAGGAGAGTATGTTTTGCACTCCCGTCCATGTGTGTGTGCGCGTGTCTGTCCTTCCCTCCGTCCGTTACAGCTAATCTCCGCCACCGCTGGCCCGATCCATGCAAACTTTGGATGCCAACGACGAATCTCTGCCCCAAATATTCCTCAACGGCCTGTTATAGCGCCACCATGAGGCCGATTTAGGAAAAACACATTTCTGTAGATTACTCGTACACATTTGATCCATACAGTAGGCTACATCACACAATTCGGTATACACTATCTCCATAGTCATGTGATCAACACGGATCTGCACCATTTCCCATTTCCCATCCTGATTGGCTAAGATTGGCTTCCAAAGCTCACAGGATTGGTCCGTTTCGAACAAAATGCCACAAATCACAAACAGTGTGCAATTTCCGTGAAATTATACACGCACATTTCCACTCGGCTGAGGACGACATGCCACAATCTTTCCCCTAAATCAGCCTCACGGTGGTGCTATAACAGGGCAATTCCTGTTTTTACCTATAACTGCATCAATCTGTATACAACTTATGTATGGCACTCCCTAGAGGCCATGGAAAAAACATTTTCCCTGCATCCCTCAACATCTGCCGGTTATAGCGCCACCATAAGGCCGATTTCTGCAAAACACATTGTTTATGTTAGTCAGATTTCATCCAAATCTCACGCAAATCGGTACACATGATCTCTGCAGTCATGTGATCAAGACGAGTCTGTTGGATTTCTCAGATTCTACACTGATTGGCTAAGATTGCCTTCCAAAGCTTTCAGGAGTGGCCCGTTTTGCGTAAAATGCTGCACATGTCCTGCTCATCCAGAATTCTATCCTCAGAGATGATATGAGTGATCTGGCTCTGCATTTCCTCAACAAAATGAAGAAAATTGTCGCAAAAAACAAAAAAACAAAGAAACATGTTTATATTACTTTTTTGCCTAACATCACACACCCCTATCCTCCTGGTGGAGACCTGGGCCCAGAAGGGCACTTTTTCTAGTTAAGATATGTATCAATGTCGGGTAATACCTGGCTCTTGATAGGTTTCAGATTACATACATGTATTCATACAGACATTACCTTTATTTCACCCGACACTGAAACATAGCTACCAAAATGTGAAGAAGTTGTCAGTTAGGCTGGACGTCTGTGGAGTTTCCAGGAATTACATTTTGGGGAGGCAAGATGTGTCATATCGCAACATTCATATCTTATATGGTTGAGGCCCAGCCTATCTAGTGGGCAAGACGTAACTGTGATTTGGTTGGACAGTGCTTTGATGCTGATCGTTGTAGTGGTTTGCGCGATTAGCCACAGATGCTGTGTATCAGTGAAGTCAGGCAAGTCGTGTGGCCGTGTGTTTCCTTCTTTAACCCATTCTGACCTGAGATCAGATTAAAAAAATGTCTTCTACATCCTGACAGTTTTCTGAAAAAGCTATGTTTCTATGTCAGTCGTTCTTTGATTTTTCAAAAATAGCAGACCTACAAGCTCGTAGCGTGCCACTCTGTCGTGCGCTACGAGCTTGTAGGTCTGCTATTTTTCAATAGATAAAGCATAGCATAATGCTAACACCAAAAGGGGTTCCCACCCAAAATGGGTTAACTGTGGCATTGAGTCCACCACAGACTCAGAGGACTCTGTGTCCTCTTCAGCTGAGTTCAAACCCAGCAGAGGACTCGATGGCATACAGCAGCTTGTTTCTCATCAGCTGCTGGTCACAGAACTTTGGGAGCTTGAGCAAGTTCATGCAGGTGCTGGAGGTGGGCAAACGCTCCAGGTCACTACCTCCGTTGTGGATGCAGAATGCCGGGTACAGCTCCTTGAAGCCTAGCAGTGGAGGTCTGGAGCAGCTTGTTACAAACTTGAGCAGCTTACGCTTCTCGTCATCTGTAAAGGATTCCACGACCTCCCAGAAAATTTGGATGACGGGGTGAGTGGCAGAGTAACCCCCTGAATAGTTTGTGAATTTCTTAAGGTCCTCAAGAGAAATAGACATGTGAGCACCCGATATTAGCACCTGGATCTCCTGGTGGTCAAACATGCGCAGCCACTCCAGGTTGACCACATCGGACAGACCCTGTCTGAAGGCCAGGCAATGGGGCCTGATCTGCTTGTTCAGCCTATAATCGGCCACCAGATCGATGTAGGCTATACGGTTGGCTGTAGACACAGGGATGTCCTTCCCTCCTGGTTTCAACTCCACCACCCGGGCTTCTCCCTGGTCATTGTTGACCACAGTGAAATTAAGGCCCAGCTCCTCCATGTCGTCCTCGTAGCTCTTGAGGAAGAGCAGGTTGCGGTAGAGCTCTGGGTCCAACGAGGCAAGGTGGTGGATGTCCACGTCGGCACTGGTGTCCAGCAGTTTGGACAGGAAGAAACTAGCAAATTGCATCTCCACCAGCATGTTCTCATACAGTGTCTTTCCTAGAATCCTGCCCAGGAAGTAGTAATGCCTTGTATAGGAGTCTCCAAATAACATCTTAGCAGCAGGATTGGGGTAGAGCAGGCCCTCGTTGGTGGTCTTGAATAAGCCCAGGTTGGGGTTGAAGCCCACCTTGAGCAGCTCATTAAGGAACTCCCTCAAAATACCACCGCCGTCGATCCCTGCCTCATCCAGACCATGAGCATTAAAAAGTTGTACTCTAATCCTCTTCTTCAGGTTTGCCTCATTTTCTGGAGAAAGCTTTTCGTAGGCATCTTCATAGATGTAGTTTCGCCTGATTCTGATGTCAATGCAGTCCCGATAGTCTGTCCATTCATCATTTTCCTGTTTGTCTTTGTGGATTAACTTCAGGAAGATCTTGACTCGCTCTTCAAAGGGAACCACAAAAGGAAGCTCTTTGAGGATGACCAGTCTCCATTCATGTCTAGCAGAGGGGACATGCTGCTGTGTGAACGCATCTGCACTGATGTTGACTTCATCAGAGATCCAGTGATCTGCAGGGCAGAAGGGTTGTCTGATGTCACGAGCCTTTACCATCTTTACCAAGTTAGTGATGACCTTGAAGAGCTGGACCCAGCGTTTTTGCTGGGCTTGAACGCCTTTGTTCTTGGTTCCCACACTGCGGAAGGCAGCCATGTACTCTTTGCAGTGCTCTGTCTTGGTCTCCAGGTAGGCCAGCTTGACGATGCCTAGACAGACGTCTCTCAGACAGCCGGACAGAGTAACCAGCTCAGATAGAGTGAAAGGCATCACGGACGACTGGCTCTGGCCTTCCATCTTGTTGGCAAAGAACTCGCTGTCATGTACATAGTTGAGTGAGTAGCTGAAGAGGGAGCTGAAGACATGGAAGATGGGGATGATGTGGTTGGAGTTCTCCAGGGACAAGGGGGAGCCTCTTGCGATCAGTGATACCGTGGAGCCAGTATTCATTTCCAATTCCGTTGTCATGGATGTTATCAAGTACCACAGATGCTTCAGGAAACGTGCATTGAAGGCCAAACTGTCCAGAAGGCGGACTTTGGACAACGTAAGGCGGTGCTGCACCATGACGGTGTAGCAGATGGAAGCCGTCATGGTGAAGACCTCTTCGCTGGCCGAGTCCCTCCGCACCAGCTTGAGCAGGGCGTCGGTCAGCTCCTTGGTGTAAAGCTTGCAGACGCACTTCTGTGTGATCAGCTGGACAGAAATACCGCTGTCGTCCTGCATGGACAGAGGATGGATGTCAGCATCATCTTCTTCATCATCATCTTCATCATCTGAGTCACTGCTCCCTGACACTGGCAGCAGGGGCAGCAGAGTCCACAGGCCCCGCAGGTACAGCAGTAGTCCCTCCTCTGATAGTGAGCCTAGGCACTTCTCCCCTGCTGAGAGAACAAAGTAAAGCAGCCATGGGGCCTGGTTCTGTGCGGCTGAGGACAGTATGCTGGACCGCAGTGAACCGAGGAACACCTCAAACGGGAAATGGTGACGCAGATCCGACAGTGCTGGAATAAGGAAGTGAAAGATTGGCTCTGTGAACTGGGCTGAGATGAACTCCTTGGTGAAGGTGGAAAACACAAACTGCCTTGCGCCTGTTGTGCAGGAGGAATAGGTAAAGTGCATGGGTTTGAGGATGAGATCCAACAAGGTGCTTGCCATGGGGACAGCGGGAGCATCACTGTACTCCAGACTGGAAGGCAGCCTGTGTTTCATCAGAATATATAGCGATCTGTAGTATCCTTCTTTCTCGACCGTAGAGTACAAAATCTGCTCAATTAATGATGCTACACAGTTAGCATCTAGAAGAACGGGAAGATAAGTTCTCTCTGAAGAAAAGATCTCCATCATCCTCATGGGAATGGTAACATCCAAACTGTCATCCTTGGAATTTTGCAGAAGTCTGCAGCAAAAGCTCAAAAGCCTCTTGATCTGAAACACACAAGTATGCCTCTCTGGTCCCGCCAAAAGCAGCACGAAATGACTGTTGTGTTTCACCAGGTTCTGACACATCCATATCAATCTATGTGCATCCACACTCGGTCTATAGAAAAATATGAGTTGTCTTGTTAGGAGAGCTAAACTGCCACCGTCCCAGACCTGCTGCTCTCCCCTTGATTGTGTCTGGCAGACGCTCTCATCAAACTCGGTCCTCTGAATGACATATTGCTGCTTGCGGTCCTGATAACCACGTATGTAGGACTGAATGATAGTGGCATTCTTCACCTTTCTCCTTTCATCCTCTCTTTTTCTTCTATTTAATAGAGACGCCTTTTCCCTACTTACTCCCCCAAGTGATATATTGGGTGCCCTTTTGAAATCCCCTTCAAAGGTGAACATTATTGAAATATTTTCATTGACTGACAAGTTTGTTCAGAACAAAAAAGTGTAATATATACACATTTGTTGAATTTATAGTAATTTGCTTGAATACGTGTGACATCATTCACATCTTGTCATTTCACGTTTTGGTAGTATTGCATCTTTGCATTGCAGATATCTGTGCTTTACATAGAAGCATCACCAGTTATCAGGGTAGGCCATTCAGGAGCCAAATTGAACTCCATATTTAGGACTGCTTACCTCTGCGGCGACGTCATCAATATGATGTCAGCCATATCTGAGACCGACCATAGAGCAATATTATGTAGACAGGGCACAGGAAATTACTCATTTCAATGAAAGTTGGCTATTGCACTCCACAGACATGTATGCCTTAATTGGCCTAGAGAGAAGTGAGATTATTAATTCACAAAAACAAGGGATATCGCCTTATACTGTATATCTCGTATTGTACATAAAAGTGGGGCAGCTATACTTTGTAATATATATTTCATATCTGCAAAATCATTAATGTCCTAGAGAGTGATCTTGAATTGTTACTACAACACTCAGTCTGTAGAGCATACATTCGCAATGACAACATTACATAATGTTTCCTAAGAATTGAATTGTGAACTTAACTTAGAAACAATGAACAAATTGGGTAATTTCATCATGTACTCATGGCTTATGGGAACACCCTGCACCATTTGTAAGTTCCTTGATTCAGTATTTAGATATTTGATATTCATTTTAGCTGCCACACACCCTTCCTATACAAAACCATTGTAACTTCAAACTCCATTTTATCCGTGATTGATTTAGAAAACACCCGTCTGATATTGTCCCTCTAATATGTGAGGTGCCCGTGTTTTTTCTCATTTATTTTTAATATTATTTGGGGATTTTGTTATCCATCGTTGTTGTTTTCGTTTGCCAATATCTCAATATTGTTTCTGTGGATATGCTGTGGAATTGTATGTTCATCTGTATATTCATATGTCATTTATTCCTTGAAGGGCTCTATGTTGATGCATGTAACTCTGTATCTCATGCTCTGGAGAACTGAACTGCAAATAAAGGAAGTCCCAAAGTAACAGCACAGAGCTACTGTAACCATGAATAAAGCTAAGCTAAGTAATGTTTATGCTGTAGATGTTTTACAGCATAAATCAACACAAACATTGTTTAGTAGGCTATTGTATCCATAGTATTTCTACACATCCGATGTAAGATCATTTGAATTATTAGATAGATCTGTGGGAATGGGGGGGCACGGTGGCACAGTAAGTAGTGCTGTCACCTCGCAGCAAGAAGATTCCGCTGGGGACGCTGTGGGCGCTGGGGGCGTGCTCTCTCCTCTGTGTCATCAGTGCCCATGCCCTAGCTGGGGTGGCAAAAGGGCCTTTCTGTGTGGAGTTTGCATGTTCTCCCATGCATGTCTCACCCTCACAAAAACATGCAGTAATCCTGGTTTCTATACTGCATCCCCTGCCTGCCAACCGGGGCGCCTGATGAAGGGGAAAGGAACTGGTTGGAATAACATTTTCCTTCCACGCGCTACGTTCAACCCAGGGAAACTCCCCCCTGTCAGGTGTAAAGAAGCAGCTTGGACACCTCATGCATTGAAGGAAGCATGAGGTTCTCCCCAGGTTGGCAGTGTAGAGCCCATGGATTACATTAGATAATTGACACTGGCTGAATCCTAATGAACGTACAGACTTTATGTAACTTTCCACTCACTTACAGTTTCTGAAAGAGGAAGGAGTGTGTGAGAGAATGAGCGAAAAATAACGATGAGAGAGAGAGAGAGAGAGAGAGAGAGAGAGAGAGAGAGAGAGAGAGCTTCAATCATTAAGTCTGTCTGTAGAGCTAGTCTGGTATGTTTTGAAACCTCAGGGATTCTGGCAGCTGTGCTTTGGCCAACTGATCGACACCAGCCTTGTTTTTAGCTTTTAATTAAAACTTTTCAGTTTGTTGCTCATTATGAGCGCTGAATGTGCTCATCATTATATTACTGGCAGATCTCTCTCTCTCTCTCCCGTTTCACTTTTCTTTGCAAAGTGCATACCATCACCAAAATGTCCCACTGGGGCGGCGGGGCCTGCAGCAAAGAGCAAATTTAATTAAACTGCATTAATATGATATACAGTACAGTTTGTCCCTCCAACCAACAAGATGCTGCGTCTCTCTCTGTCTCTCTCTCTCTCTCTCTCTCTCTCTCTGTCATACCCTGTGTTTATGATTATACGGGATATTGATCTGAACACTTTAAAGCACTGTGAGTTCATATCATTTCATCTGAAAAGGACTTCTCTCATGGCTGTTTGTTTACGGCGAAATTTGTCTAAATGGTATAAACACAGATAGCAAACACATGCATGCAAGAACAAAATTCCCACAGCAATTTGAATGCTGCAATTTGATGTGTGTGTGTGTGTGTGTGTGTGTGTGTGTGTGTGTGTGTGTGTGTGTGTGTGTGTGTGTGTGTGTGTGTGTGTGTGTGCGTGACTGACTGACTGACTGACTGACTGACTGACTGACTGACTGACTGACTGTGTGCGCGTGTGTCTCTTTCACACATTAAAGAGAACAACTTAGTCTCTGTGTCCTCTTAAAGACGATGCTGGCTTTCGTCACGTTGAATTGTGGTGCAGGATTCAAACCCAATAGCAGACACCTGGAATGGCCTGGTCACATTGACAGTATAGAGGTTTGACCCCGCCAAGACTCTGGAGCCACACTTCACAGTGGGAGTTACGAACTCCCACTAACAACCCTTCACTTGTGTGAAGTGTCTGAAGAGATGGAGGGCTTTGGTGGATTAAGTGTGGGCCTCGCCCCGGCTGTGCATGTGCACACGCATGCATACGCATGCACGCACGTACTCATGCACGCATGCACACAAGCACGCACACACGCTCGCTCGCACACACACACACACACACACACACACACACACATACACAGACACACACATGTAAATGCACACACTAATGGTCTCTCACATACTGTACTGTACATGCATATAGGCATACAGTACATACACACAAATCCACATCCACAATTAGAAACACACACACGCGCACACACACACACACACACACACACACACACACACACACACAATCACACTAGGATTGCTTCGCTGAAAGGGAGGCTTCTGGAGGATCCCTCATGGATGTTGCCACCATCTCTGGAAACAACCAGATTGATTTAACCAGTCAGAGGACTATTTCAGGAAGGAAGTTAAACCATCACTGTCTAACTGTAAGTCGTTGCCTTTTATACAGTATGTACAGTACACAGACAAATGTGAGTTGGTTTAACCGGTTGGTGTAAAACTGTTAATGTAAAGATATGTGTATGCATGTGTTTGTTTTCATCGGGGTCAGTGTGTATGTTTACTTAGCTGCAGGGATGGTGAAAGTGGAAAGGAGACCAGTAGGCAGGTAGACATGTTCTTTTATGTGGCTCCATCTAATGAGGCACTCTGTACGTGCATACAGTACGTGCGTGTGTACTTGTATTAGCTACTATACATTTGTAGGGGTGTCCCTCCAGTAGTAGAATTTGAGAAATTGATATTTTGAGCACACTTTTCCCGGTCCTTACAAGAGAAATCTTAGAGTATAAGCTATAAGCTAGTCCTAATCAAATGATTCCCGAGCGCGGCGCACGCTGCAGCTCACCGCTCCTTGGCTGCGGCTCACCGCACCAAGAGATGGGTCAAATGCGGAGAACAAATTTCACTGCGGTAACGTGACTTTGACTTTGACTATTAGAAAAAGATTCAGATCAGGGTTACTCTATGCACTGCTTGTGTTATACGCAGTTTCAGTTATGTCTGCACCACCCTCTGTACGGCCTTCCGTTGGGGGGGGGGGGGGGGGGTTCCCATACAAGGTGGTGACACAGCCTGACTGAGGATGCGAGGGCGCACTTTGGCCTTCTTCAGGTGACGGAAGTAGAATAGTTACCGCTGAGCCATTTCCCTTTGTGTGTCCCACCTGAGCTCATCCTCGATGTGTATCCCTGCTTCCTGGAGTCCATGATCAGCCCCTTGGTGTTGTTGACGTCGAGGCCGAGGCTGTTCTGACACCAGAGGGCCAGTGAACTGACCTCATCCCTGTAGCAGACTGACCATTGTTGACAATCACTGTCGTGTCGTCAATAGGGCTTAAGTTGTTAGGATTTGTTTTCTACAGTATGCAATGGGTTCAGGGCTAGTTGAGAAGGAAAATCAGATACAAATTGTCAATCACCCCCACTGGGAATGACAATAAATTATAAAAATGAGTCAGAGATCACGCACGCGCGCACACACACACACACACACACACACACACACACACACACACACACACACACACACACACACACACTGTACCCTCTGTCTTGGCCAGCTCTCAAGAACTACCTCAGTGTCTGTGTATGTGAGGGCATTTGAAGCCATTTCCCTCTGGGATACTGTTCACCTTCCAGAGGTGTCGTAGATGAACCACAGAGAACTGTCCAATTAGCTGGAAAGGTGCTTGGCTGTTCAGTTTATGCAGGGCCAACGAGGGGTGTGAGTGATATGACAGTGAAAGAATGTGTGTCAGGTTTGGACAGGTTCACACCTTCCTGAATCATTTGAGAATGCGATCCAATATTGATGATCTCTCCCAGTCACGTGCATGTGCATAATGATGTGCACAACAACATCCTGAATATTAACCACTGTAACCCTGGTGTCCTTATTTTGAGAATGTCAGTTAAATTTTTCACACACACACAAAAAAAACGAATCACCAAGCTCTCTTTCTTTATTTTCCTTTTTATTCGATGGGGCTAATTTAACAGGTCCATTTTACACCACCATAATTACATTCTCACTCAGGATTTTCACTGTGTATGTGTGCATGCATGCTGCAAGCACATGTCTAGTATTGCGACGTCTGCCGCTGTGATTGCGCTGTGATATCGACGTGGCCCTCAGATCAGGACTACTAATCCCCCAACACCATCAAAGAAGCTCCAGCTGGGGGACGGGGTCTGTGACAGTGGCTCACAGAGCAGGGCTCACTGCCTGTGTCTTACCCCCTGGAGGGGTGCAACCACGGGAGGGGAAGACACGTACGGGGGGAAAGGGGAGAGAGAGATAGCAGAGAAGAGAGGGAGGAGATGACGCAAGAGGAGTGAAGGGAAGAAAGCCTAGAGAGAAGCGACGGCAGGGATGAGAGGTTGATCGGGAAAACAGGGAGATGAAAGATAGCACACGAAAAAAATAGGAAATCAGGGATTGGGGAGGAGAGCAGGAGGAGGGTGTAGTGAAAAGGGGTAGGAGCTGTTGGAGAGAAATGTGTGAGAGAGAGGAATAATTGCATGGTGATAACAGAGAAAATTGTAAACATTGGGTAGGGAGGAAAATTTCAATTTTATTTTATCTAGTTTTATGGTTTGCCTATGACTGTCACACCAACGCAATGGTCACACACGTGGCTTGTCCGATTTTTGTCTGAAGACCACAATGGAAATAAGATCCTGTACTTTATTGTGTTTTATCGTCAAATGTTTTAACCAACATACTTACATAACATAACCAACATTTGTGGGCTATTTGCAATTTAAATAAGCAAACTAAGGACAAAGATAGCAAAAAAAGAAAACAGATGATGAGCAAAGAGATGGCAAAGAACAAGAGGAAGAGATAGCAGCAGAGGAGGTGAAGATGAGGGATGCAGAGGAAAAGAGAGGGGGAAAGTATTGAAGTATTGAAGAGCACCAGCAGGTTAAGGAGAGGCAGAATAGCAGAGTTGGCAGGTTGTGGAGCCCAGAAAAGATGAGAGAACCTTAAGAAGAATACGTATTAGATGAGTATCCAACACACAGCAAGGCAGTTTGTTTAGTGCCGTAATGGCTGAATGGACAAAATTCCTACTAAAACTAAGTTTTTGCCATTTCAAAGTTCTGTGTCTTTGGTGAATGGGTGAATGTAACGGGCATTGCTTAGAGGCGCTATAGAATTGCAGACCGTTGCTCCTCTCCCCTGTTATCCTCTGCTGTCATCTCCCCTTCTCTCTCATATACCTCGTACTACTTCCCTTCTCCTCTTCTCTCCTTCCAACTCCTCCCCTCTCCTCCCAGTACTGGCATGGTTCATGGGCCTTGGCGTCTAACACAGTGAGGTACTGTACTACGTACCACAGCTGGCTCAGGGCCCACAGTCAGAGAGAGAGAGAGTCAGAGAGTATATGTGTATGTGAGAGAGTCCTCACACCAAAACCATCGTCTCAGATCACAGGCCAATTTTCCTCGCCCCACCCACAGATCAACCTTGGCTGCCCCCAGAGCCTACAGACTACACCCCTGTCCCCTGAGACCCCCACACACACCCCACCACCGCCCTTGGCAGAGCCAGCCAGCCAGCCAGCAAGGCCTACTTCTTCTGACAGCGTGTAACACAAATCCACGAGGATACAATGCATTGTTATTGTTAGGAGGTAGAAGTGTAATTAACCCCAGATCATGTGTGTCTGTGCGTGGGTGTGCACGCTTGCGTGTGTGTGTGTGTGTGTGTGTGTGTGTGTGTGTGTGTGTGTGTGTGTGTGTGTGTGTGCGTGCGTGTGCGTGTGCGTGTGCATGAGACCCAATGTGAAGATTACAGTTGAGTGCCTTTGCATACACTCTCAGAGTTAAAGTAACACTCAGGATTTTGCAGTGTGGTCAGGAATGGGAGAGATACGAGATACAAGTACGAGTAAGAAGCAGCGTGTGTGTGTGCTGTGCGTGCGTGCGTGTGTGCGGTGCGTGCGTGCGTGAGTGTGTGCGTGTGTGCGTGTGTGCATGGTGGTTGGAGGGGGTGGTGATTTGATTTAAAGAGCAGTCCATTAACCTCTGTGCCTGTTCACTAAATTCTGGTATATCTGGGATTTATGTCACAGCATCACAGATGACTTCTTTATGATTGTGCTCTATTAAAGCATTATCATTTTTAGTAGTAGTATAGTATAATTATCAGAATCAAAATAGAGTTAAATGAATACTCAGGATTTCACAGTTTCCGAGTCCTGCAGACGTGGGCTCAGTGACAGCCCGACAAAATGATAAAAGGCAGTATCCTAATCCTCCGTATAAAGGCCTCTATTCATACGGCATACTCCAGGTTTGGGTGATAAGGTGAGCACAGTGTTGGTGAGAGTGGTGAGAGTGGCTTATCACTGCGGCCTGACGTCATGTTGTAGTTGTCGGTGATCACCTTAATTATCACCTAAATGATGTGGAGTTTGAATAGGCCTTAAGTCCATGTGTAAAGACAGATGTACGTCTGGCTCCCTCTCCATCACTCCTCCGTGACACTGACATTGTTCACCACCAATTACATGAAGCTCCCTCCCTATTCACATGGAGATGCTGTATACCAAATCCTCTTCTGAGTTTTTGTTTGCAGGGATGGGCATGCGTGTGTGTGTGCGTGTGTGTGTGTGTGTGTGTGTGTGTGTGTGTGTGTGTGTGTGTGTGTGTGTGTGTGTGTGTGTGTGTGTGTGTGTGTGTGTGTGTGTGTGTGTGTGTTTGTGCGCGCGTATGTATGTGTGTGTGCTGCTGGGAGGGGGGGGGGGGCTGGGGCTCTCATCCTTCTGCTCATTCACCTCCCCCTGTTTGTGTTTTTGCCATTAAAACATGACTGTAAACACACACACTCACACACACACACACACACACACACGCCACGCGCACACACAAGACACAAAGGGCACGCAGCTCAATCGGGAGGGTGGGGACAGAAATGCTAATTGGTCGAATGCTCCGTCTGATTCTATATAATCAACCTCTGCTCACTCTTGTTCCCCTTATATATATATATTATATGGATGACAAGCCATTAATATTTAGCCGCGAAGGTACAGTATATACATAGTGTACACAGCATGTACTGTACACCACCCCTCGCCCCATCCACGCTGATGATTCCTCATCATCATATACTGTACACCACCCCTCGCCCCATCCACTCTGATGATTCCTCATGTACTGTAGTGTACACCACCCCTCGCCCCATCCACTCTGATCATTCCTCATGTACTGTAGTGTACACCACCCCTCGCCCCATCCACTCTGATCATTCCTCATGTACTGTAGTGTACACCACCCCTCGCCCCATCCACTCTGATGATTCCTCATCATCATATGTATACTGTACACCACCCCTCGCCCCATCCACTCTGATCATTCCTCATGTACTGTAGTGTACACCACCCCTCGCCCCATCCACTCTGATCATTCCTCATGTACTGTAGTGTACACCACCCCTCGCCCCATCCACTCTGATCATTCCTCATGTACTGTAGTGTACACCACCCCTCGCCCCATCCACTCTGATCATTCCTCATGTACTGTAGTGTACACCACCCCTCGCCCCATCCACTCTGATCATTCCTCATGTACTGTAGTGTACACCACCCCTCGCCCCATCCACTCTGATCATTCCTCATGTACTGTAGTGTACACCACCCCTCGCCCCATCCACTCTGATCATTCCTCATGTACTGTAGTGTACACCACCCCTCGCCCCATCCACTCTGATCATTCCTCATGTACTGTAGTGTACACCACCCCTCGCCCCATCCACTCTGATGATTCCTCATCATCATATACTGTACACCACCCCTCGCCCCATCCACTCTGATCATTCCTCATGTACTGTAGTGTACACCACCCCTCGCCCCATCCACTCTGATCATTCCTCATGTACTGTAGTGTACACCACCCCTCGCCCCATCCACTCTGATCATTCCTCATGTACTGTAGTGTACACCACCCCTCGCCCCATCCACTCTGATCATTCCTCATGTACTGTAGTGTACACCACCCCTTGCCCCATCCACTCTGATCATTCCTCATGTACTGTAGTGTACACCACCCCTTGCCCCATCCACTCTGATCATTCCTCATGTACTGTAGTGTACACCACCCCTCGCCCCATCCACTCTGATCATTCCTCATGTACTGTAGTGTACACCACCCCTCGCCCCATCCACTCTGATCATTCCTCATGTACTGTAGTGTACACCACCCCTCGCCCCATCCACTCTGATCATTCCTCATGTACTGTAGTGTACACCACCCCTCGCCCCATCCACTCTGATCATTCCTCATCATCAAGATGCACAATATGAGAGCCTATACCTGACTTTTTCTTTCTTTCTTTGCTCCACTGTCTATTTGTTCCATTCCTTCTCTCCTTCCTTCTTTCTTTCTTTTTGGTTTTGTTTTGCCTTCCCATTCTCTGTGAACTCCTGCCTAACGAAGAAGCTCACCGCTGCCATGTCAGCGGGGGATTCCGTTCGACATCTCTCTCCCTTTCAAATCAGCTTTGCAACAAGGCACAAGGATCGAGGCACGACGACTGCATTACGCAACGGGCTGTAACAGCATTACCTCATCATCACAGCAGGCGTCGCGGTAGAAGCCGTCACATATTAGTGATGGGTGGAACGAGTCTTTCCCCAGTATCAATTCCTTCAAGTTGAGAGATGTACTGCAGTCCCTAACTATATCAAACCTTTTGTGATCTTTCATGTTTTTATATTGTTTTTCTCAAATACGGCAGTTTCTCAAATAAAGATAAAATACTATTTGTAATACATTGATTCTGCAACAAGAATCAATAAAGTTTATGTGTCACTATTCAAATAGGTGCAAGCAGAAAAGCAAAAAGTTTAATTATAAATGTGACTGACTGCGATGATTTGTCATTCTTTTTTATGTTGTAGTGTACTTTGAGAGAAATAATACGAGCTTGTTCAGAGGTAGATCATCCCTAAGGGGAAGTTAAGGCAGCTCTCACAGAGACAGCAATAAAACACATTATAATAAGAAAAACATATAGACATCTAGTCAACCTACAAAATTGACAAACCAGATGAGGAATTATTTAGCGGGCAGAAACTCCTGTTGCTAAAGGGTCCTTCCTGCCCTGCCACAGTGTCAAGTAGGCTGTAGGGGATGAGCGAGAGTGTCCATGATGGCCAGGAGTGTAGTCTTCACCCTACTTTTGACCACCACCTCCTCCACAGTATAGACTGACTAACTGTCTCATTCAATCAAATTCCAGCACAATTAATTGGTCCACCAGTGTAGCCTGCATGCATATACCGTATTGTATTGTCTTGTTCCGGAGTTTTGTTCAACGGATGGCTCTTTCATTGGTTGCCCCGCTTGCCATGCTTGCCATGGAGTGCATGCAACTGTAATGTTAGCAGGCACCGTGAGAAGAGTACCAACTCAGAGCAGCACAGAGAAACATGTGAAAGTTTAATTCATGAACTCTCGACAGGCTGACCGAGTATCGGAGAGTATCGGAAAACAAAAAAGATGTGTTATGACATGCAGAGCCTTCCAACGACAACATTTGATCAGCTCCCTTTGAAACGACCTCTTAGTCTTTTCTTTGTAGACCTATGTGGTGACTTCCTCTTTAGCCGTCTGTCACAGGTCAACACGTCAGACACTGCTGTGCGGGGCAGCACTGTGGCCATCTCAAAGTATCCCCTTGGTTGAGTCAAGCGCGTAATGTAATGTTGGTGTCAAAAGATGAAGAAGAAGTGATGAGAACAAGATTGTAGTTGTGTGTGTGTGTGTGTGTGTGTGTGTGTGTGTGTGTGTGTGTGTGTGTGTGTGTGTGTGTGTGTGTGTGTGTGTGTGTGTGTGTGTGTGTGAGAGAGAGAGAGGATGATTGACAGGCGGCCCCCATCCCACAGGAACTCATTAGGCTCCCTGACTAAAAGCTAGTGGGCACGCTCAGGCTGCTCTCGTGCTCTCTTCTCCTTCTTCCTGCTCTTCCTCTGGTCTTCCTTTTAGTCCTACAGTCACTGAGTTGGAGAGAGAGAAATGTGTGAACTCGGCTGCGAGCAGGGAATGAACTTACAGTGCCTCTTATCTCATCTGATCTGTGGATCTGCTTGGAATAAAAGTTTCTTATAGTCTTTCCAAATTTCTCTTATTCTTTTTTTTATTTATTTTTTAAGCTCAACTGTCTCTCTTTCTTGCTTACTGGCTTTCATTTGGAGTTTTTCTTCTTCTTTCTGTAAGTTTCTTTCTGTGCTCATCGTTGCTTTTTTGCGTTTCTTGTCTTAGCATATACTCTCCCCTTCTCTCTTCTCTCTCTCTCTCTCTCTCTCTCTCTCACTAGTTCACCCAATTCTACTTGTTACTCTTTGCCCCCTTTCTTCTCCCTCCTCCCTCTCTTCTCTTCTCTTCTCCCCCTCTCATGGGGTGATATGAGGCAGTAGAAAAGGTTCAGAGGGGCCCTTGATGTGTTGTGCCCTCTGAGAGGACTTTAAAGGGCCATTTCATCATGTTCATGGTGCAGCACTGCAGGAGACCAAGCTTGCCAATGACTTATGTGAAGCTCCCTATAAAGTTTTGCTTCAGCCATTATACTAATATAACTTTTTTACTTTTCATTTTGTACCGTGCACTCTATATTCAGGCGACTGTAATCTATTCTACATGTGAGATATCTTAAGGAAACTGTACAGCATGTTCCTGGTAAGGAAAGTGACTGCTAGAAGCAGATAGGCACTAATTATTTCAAATTGAAGCCCTGGTTGCTGTGTTCTGTGGTTTGTGGCTTTCAGAGCTATTGAATTGCAGCCCTCCAACACCATTTCCTTACAAAAATTGCACACCATAGACCACTGTGACACCTACTGTATATCTTAGACTATAGTTTTCAACACCAGTCCACGGGAGGTATCCAGACTACTGGAGAATTCTTCATTCTAACCTAAGAATGGAATAAAACTAATACCCTGAGTACTAGGTGCAGGTCAGCTTGTAGAAATTATCTGAAAGAATTCTGTCATACACTCTAGCGCCAATGCGAATACAAAATGGCTTCCATAGCTGAATGTGTAGAGAGGCCGCCTGGGACACAGAAAGTGTCCCGGCCTCAGTCTATGTGTTGTAGTGCCCCTGAGCAAGGCACTTAAGCCTTAACTGCTTCCCAGGTGCTGCTAGCGCCCACTGCTCCTGTTACTTAGAATGGGTTGAATACAGAAGACACAATTGGTCCCAATTCTATAAATGACTGTAGACTCTTAACAAGTGTTACATGTTGTCTCCCTGGACTGGAGTTGAAAATCAGTGTCTTGGAGCATCGGGTGTCCAAACATGACTGGGCTTTGTGGTGTGGCAATTATGACAGTCCAATTAGACACAGATAGAATAGGCGGTATGGCTGGATGGATGGGTGGATGTTGAGCTCTGAGTTTGTAATCCGCACCCAAATTGGGTAAAATCTACAGACAGACTCCCAGAGGCATCAGACATG
>NC_137864.1:29268622-29308622 GCF_963924005.1 Protomyctophum bolini
GGAATGTCTCAATACACTAAAGCTATTATTTCTTATTCAGGAATATTTAACATCGTACACATGGCTCATACAATCAATACAATGTATATGTCTTATACTGTCATTGCATTGTTTATACATTCACCACTTATTTTGTAGAATTTCTTGATCATTCCATATATCAAAAAAACACACCTGTACTGACACTGAAAATATCTCCAATTGTTAAAAAAAAATAAAAAATCAGTAATTACTTAATTATAGTCATTAATATCAGCAGACTGATACGAGGAAACCTGGGAACGAGGTTAATCCACAATGCATGCTCATTAAACCCTAGAAATGAAGACTGGAGCTAACATTAGATGATACTACAAACGACTCTTACACACCTCATGCCACCAAAAAGACTGCTCTGTCTGTATGCACGTACACGCACACACGGTCGCACGCACACACACACACACACACACACACACACACACACACACACACACACACACACACACACACACACACACACACACACACACACACACACACACACATTTTGTGCCAATAACCGGCTAGCGTAAATCACAGACTTGTGTACCATGTTATATTCTGTCACGCTATTACTTTGAATGGTGTCCACCAGTGCAAACTCACTTACCCTAAAGTAAAATAATTATGATGCATAATAACAGTTACTTACTGCATGGTTAGATGCTTGTAGCAGAGCACTACATCCATTTTTCTAAATATGTTTTGGCACAACTCCAACATTTTGTAGTTTTGGTTTTCTGTACATTTGGTGTGAAATGCTTTGTCAATTTAGGAGATGAGGAAAATTACCAAAAAGAGATTAAATCCGTTTATCATTGAGTCAACATTTTTAAGGGGCTGTGCAAAAACTGGTTAGCATACAGTCAGCCAAAACAATACATTTCTCATGGCCATGGACTAAATTACTGGTCATTTCAAGTTTATTGTCTCATGCACATATCTTGGCAGATATGTGCACATATCATGCATGTAGTCTCATGCACATAGCCCAGCTTTCAGCAAGACTGCACATCAGTGTGAACTCCAAATTTACTTTCAACTGAGTTCTAACTGAGCTCTAGTGCGACTACAAACTACAAACGCGATTAATCGATTAACCTGGTACCTGGTTAGCTCAACAATGGTTGATCAGGCCGTATGTACCCAAAAACAGGATCAAATTCGAATTGATCGTAAAACAAGGAGTTTCTGTGCTAGCCTGGTTTCCAGCCTGATTCACTACGTTCCGTTAATTTGTTTTGTCACTTCCCCTGTAACGTCACCTGTTACATAGCAACGTTGTTGCTGATACGTCATCAGCCAGCACCACTCTGTCCATGCTCTTCTCACTGTTGAAAACATTTTATATTGGTATTGCAGTCGCTGTACCACACTGTTGTGACGAAAAGAGAGCTGAGCCAGAAGGCAAAGCTCTCTGTCTACCGAGCAATCTTCGTTCCTACTCTCACCTATGGTCATGAAGTGTGGGTCATGACTGAAAGAATAAGGTCACAAATACAATCGACCGAAATTAGTTTTCTTCGACGGGTGGCTGGCATCTCCCTGCTTCTTCGCCTGGAAAGGAGCCAGCTTAGGTGGTTCGGGCATCTGGTTATGATGCCTCTCGAGCATCTCCCTAGGGGGTCTCCTCCCACTGGGAGGAGACCCCCGGGCAGACCAAGGATGAGATGGAGGGATTATATCGACTCACTGGCCTTGGAACGCCTCGGGATCCCCTAGGAGGAAGTTACTAATGTTACTCTGAAGAGGGAAATCTGGAGCTCTCTGGTGGAGCTGTTGCACCCGCAACCTGACTACGGATAAGCGGTTGAAGATGGATGGATGGTCCACTATGTCAGATTCAGTAGTACAAACAGTAGCTGCGCATTGATGTGACGTGAAACATGGTGTTTTGTCCCAAACCGCACCACAGACCAATCAGAAGCCCTGGCTCGATTTCTCAGTTTTGGCATACCTTGGAGATAGACACTTTCCAGACTGAGTAGCGAAGTGACAAAACAAATTCATGGAATGCAGCGAATCAGGCTGGAAACCAGGCTTTTTCTGTGCAGCTTCGCTGTGAAGACACAGAGTAAGAGATACCATATTGTCTGAAACCGCGGGGGCACCGATGGTGAAGTGGTTACTTGCGTATATCACTTATAATCCCATGTCCCGACTGGCAGGTATCCTTTATCAACCTCTCTGACCTTTTATCACTAACCTCATCCAGGTGAAAATAAAGGCTTGGTATATGATATCTCTGCTGTTTTTAAACTGTATACACTATACTGAACTTGTACTCCCTCTTTCTGTGGTGTTTCACCCCGGTGGGTGTGGTTATGCCTATCCCTTACCCTAATCCTATCGTTAACCTCACTAAAACTATGTTTTATTTCACTTTCAAAACAGGCTTTTGTGAACACCCCAGGCAATTTTTAAGTTGCTCGATTCAGTATTTAGATATTTGATATTAATTTTAACAGACTTCCTTTACTATACAAACCTTGTATACATACCTTCCTATACAAACCCATTGTAACTTCAAACTCCAATTACTTTTGAACCCCCCCCTCCCACGTATTAGGAGGGCAGTATGAGTCACCAGAACCAAACAAGTGCAGCAGCATTTTGTCTTCAGAAAACAAAATCACACCTGTGTGAAGTGAGGGGCGCTAATATATGAAAGTGTTGATACATTAGCACCTAAGCATGTTGATTAGATGATGTAATGGTGATGTAAAACAAACTGTGCCAACACAAACATTAAATGCCATTAACAATAAAGAGACAATATGACGTAATGAGTTACAAAATTGCGTAAGTTTTCTCTTCATTGTCAATGGTGTTTATTAAACAAACATTGAACTAAAGACAAACATTAAACCTGTATATAGGAGGTGCTAGCGCTAGCCAGGGCAGAGGAAGAAAGCTGCTCCCTCTTACTCTCTTTCTTACAGGACAAGCTGAGCTCTCTATCTCTTTCTCCCTCGTTTTTACTTGCTCACTCCATCATCGAAAGAGGTGTGGTTTCTCAAAGAACAAAGTAGCACACTTTATTCAGTGCTCTCTCGGTCTCTCTCTCTCTCTCTCTCTCTCCCTCTCTCTCCTTTGTGTGCCATGCTGTGTGGATATGGCTACATGAAATGGGCGCGAGATGAAAAGGTGGTGCAGGCCGCCTGGAAACCATTTGCCATTGTGATAAAAAAAGACCCCCCACCACCAACAACCTCATCCCACGAGCCCCAAAATGGTACTGTAGGAAGCAGGCAGGAATGTGAGGAAAATAGCTGTGATCTGGGCAGCATCCCATTAATGAGAGTGAGGTAGAGAGAGTGCGAGTGAGGTAGAGAGAGAGGGGGGGGGGGGGGGGGGATAGAAGGAGAGGGAGATGGCAGGCAGGTCTAATTTGTTTTAGGTGTGCTCAGAATAGATAAGGACAGAGTCTGTGGCCTTCATAGGCTACCCCTCCAACCTCAACACCCCCACCCCACCCATTCCTCCCAACACACACCACTACCACCACCAGCCTTTGCTTCCCTGGAGATAACGCTGAGTGCTCGGAGCCAATCTCTGTGGGCAGAGAGAAAAGGAAAGGAGAGAGAGTGAGACGGAGAAATACAAAAAAATACAAAAAAAAGAAGGGAGGAGGGGGAAAGCCACGGTGACGGCCTTTAGATCTGCAGATCTCTAACTGACTGGGATTTATTCAAGCTCTAAAAACCGCAGATTAATTTGGGGCAGCGGGAGAGTTTGGGGGAGGGTGAAAAAAAAAAGAAAACGACAGAAAAATGAGGCCAGACGCCTCAACGCATCTCAACCTAAAGGGCAACCTTAAGCTCCTGTCAAGACAATGGGATTCTGCCATCCGAGCCGCAGCGTACGATCGCTTAATTATACACATCTTTCCCCTGCCAGCAGCCAGCTATACCCTAGGCTACTTAAGAGAACTGTTCCCCCCTCCTTTTACCTCCCTGCCTCCCTCCTCGCTCTCTCTCTTGAATTTCTCTATTTTATATATTTATTTATTGTTTTGTTTTCCACCGTCGGGTTATGTTGTACAAGTGTGGATTTTCTGTCAGATTCAATTTGCACCAGATAGCAATAGTCCCTGCTCTCAGTCTCAAGGCCCCCCCTCTGCCTGTGCTCGGGGACGGCACAACTGTGCTGTTAAAGAATTTATAGCTTTGGCCACTGTCGCCAATTAAGGGCAAGGCGTAATCGGAGGCGCCCGGACGGTGCCCTTACACTGTGGCCCGTCGCCTCCTCTGCCCCTGTTTGATTTAACATCCCCCAGGTTCAGTAGTGGGGAGAGAGCGCTCATTGTCACTGAATGCGTTATAGTGAAGGCGGGGGGTAGGGATGTGTGTATGTGTACGAGAGAGAAAGAGAGAGAGAGAGAGAGAAGCAGTGTGAAAGAGAAAGAGAGAGGGGGATGGGGTGTGGGTGTGTGCTCTGAGTGTGCGTGAGAGTCAAGGATGGTGGTTTGCATGCATGCATGCATGCATGCATGCTGCAAGTGTGTATGTACGCATACAGTGTTTGCGTAGGGTCTGAGGTTGTGGAGTGGAACGTGTGTGTATGTGTGCGTGCGTGCGTGCGTGAGAGAGAGAGAGACATGGGTGTTGGGTGGTGTTGCAGAGGAGCACAGTGGAGGCTGGACAGCGTGAAAGTGCAGGTGCAAGAGGACGTTAATGTGTGGCACTTTAAATTTTAAACAGATGACCATAAATTATTGATGTGGGCTCTGGCTGAGGAGTTAAAAGGTATCTCGTCATTACTGAGAAACCTGTAGGAAAAAGCTGAGAGAGAAAAGTCTTCAGTAAGCGTCTGCCATTTGCTGTAGTGTGCAACGAGCTGAGAACATTGCAGTGGATTTTGCGCTCTGGCCAAAATATATTTTTAAATTTGATTTCCTTTTTAGATAGTTACCCCAGTTATTCTATTCTATTATATGATTAAAATAAATATAAAATAAGAAACATTGTTCAAATTTGACCACTGCATCAAGGCCAGCAAAGCAAGTTAGATTCATGTAACATGATATTCATGTAACTTGATGTGCATGCATGGATTATGAACATGCCAGAGACCCTGACAGGACTGGAACAGTTAGAGCTTTTCTGTATGGGTGGACAGTATACTCCCCAGTGAAGTGTAGCCTATATGTTCCTACCTGTTTGATGTACATACAGTACATGTAAAAGGTGGTTGGGATCCCACAATAGAAGTCGTTTTTTTTTTTTTTTTGTATTGGATTTCCCACAGGGGAATCTTGGATCGCGTCTTATAAGAACTGTGTTCCAAACGTAAACAAAACACCCCAGAGATTTGGTCAGGCATGTGACTCTGTCATTTATGATATTGAGTTACATTTGATAACGCCTGTGTTTGGAGATTTTTTTTAAATAAAATCGTAAGACGAATCCACAGGAAAACAAGAAATTATCACATAGTGATATTTGTCAGGTGAAAGAAGTGCTGTCTCCGTTGTGTTCACCCTCCCATAATTATTAGTATGATTATTATTGTAGTAACGTGTGTATGTTGGTGTGTCTCAATCTCGCGCTTTGCGGCCGTTTGCGTGCGCTTTCTCCGTTGTGTTCTCCCCCCACCCATATTAGTATGGTTATTATTTTAGTAACATGTATGCAGCCATATTTGGTTTGAATCGAGTGATGTTCCGAATATTACAAACGTGTCTTCCCCGTCAACCCGTGAGTGTGATCATGCTTGTCTGCTGCGTTGCTCTGCACTGTCTCAGACAGTGTGTTAGTCTGCAGTCTGCGTGGCTGCTAGGCCACTTTGCCGTCCCATTGGCTAGAAGCAGCCAATCACGAGGTTGTTGCCAGTGTTGGCAACAGTCGTGACAGAAACAACCAACCTCCAAAAACCAGCGAAAGAAACAATCCAAGTTTTGCTGGAAATAAGCAAACTTGGCAACCTTGGAGTCGATTAGGTTGTGACAGGTCGTCTACATGTTTGTCAGATTTCACTAAAGATTGGTCTGCTACTCCTCAGAGCCCATATTCAAAGTGAGACCTTTTTGCTGTGATGTTGGGATCTGTTTGTAACCGCCCCTTGGAAATAAATCTTCCGCACCAAAGGTCAAGGTTCAAGGTTGTCTTTATTTGTCTCCCTTGGGAGAAATTTGTCCAGACTAATATCTACGCAGTGATATTAGTCTGGAACAGCCAGGCTATAAAATTATACCCTTTGGATAAATGAGCACTTACTGTAAATACATTTGGGGGTGAACTATCTCTTTAAGCCTTTTTTTTTAAACATTTTATCCCACAAATCTTCAACCGATCTTTTCACCCAGTGTCAATTATCTAATCTAATGTAATGTAATCCTGGGCGCTACACGTTTTTACGTTTTAAAACGCAGTGTGAGGGTACCTACCCTAGGGGACACATGCAAACTCCACACAGAAGCCTTTCTGTGTGGAGTTTGCATGTTTTCCCCTTTCGCCAACCCCACCTCGGGTATGGGCACTGATGACGCGGAGGAGAAAACACGCACCCAGCGCCTACGGCGTCCACAGCGTCAATGGAACCCAGGATCTTCGAGCTGTGAGGTGACAGCACTAGTACCGACTGTGCCACCGTGCCCCATAAGCCTGATTTATACTTATTTGAATGTCTGTGACAAGTTTGACAACACGTCGCATTGCGTCGTGGGCCTGCCCTGTAGATGGGCTATTTTTGGTGGATGACATGGTGCACAAGTATTGACATCATTGCTGATTTTTCTGCACCTAGATTCTTGAGTGGATGTGGACGTTCTATGAGGACCACTACCAGTTGACCTGTAGTAAGTCTCATGGTCGGGGGGGTAGGACCAAGTCTCATGGGATTTGTGATTTGTTTATAAACATTTTGGTATTTGTTTATAAACATTTGTGATTTGTTTATAAACATTTGGGATTTGTTTATAAACATTTGTGATTTGTTTATAAACATTTTGGGATTTGTTTATAAACATTTTGGATTTGTTTACAAACATTTGGGATTTGTTTATAAACATTTGGGATTTGTAAATCTCATGGGGGGGGTAGGACCACTTCCAGTTTACCTGTAGTAAGTCTCATGGTCGGGGGGGTAGGACCAAGTCTCATGGGATTTGGGATTTGTTTATAAACATTTTGGTATCTGTTTATAAACATTTGTGATTTGTTTATAAACATTTGTGATTTGTTTATAAACATTTGTGATTTGTTTATAAACATTTTGGGATTTGTTTATAAACATTTGGGATTTGTTTACAAACATTTGGGATTTGTTTATAAACATTTGGGATTTGTAAGTCTCGTGGGGGGGGTAGGACCACTTCCAGTTGACCTGTAGTAAGTCTCATGGTCGGGGGGGTAGGACCAAGTCTCATGGGATTTGGGATTTGTTTATAAACATTTTGGTATTTGTTTATAAACATTTGTGATTTGTTTATAAACATTTGTGATTTGTTTATAAACATTTGTGATTTGTTTATAAACATTTTGTGATTTGTTTATAAACATTTGGGATTTGTTTACAAACATTTGGGATTTGTTTATAAACATTTGCGATTTGTAAGTCTCATGGGGGGGGTAGGACCACAGTATCTCTCTTAAATATGTGAGCAATAAGCAAACAAGTGTGTGTGTGTGTGTGTGTGTGTGTGTGTGTGTGTGTGTGTTTGTGTGTGTGTGTGTGTGTGTGTGTGTGTGCGTGCGTGCGTGCGTGCGTGCGTGTGCGTGTGTTTTGCTGTTCTGGATCAATGCAGGCTATTTCATTATAGTGATATAATGAATAGGCCTCTTTGGAAGGGTCACTTATATCAAAGTCAAAGATCTAAAAAGCTGAAATTGGCCAATTGAACAAGAGATTAACCCTGGAAGTGAATGTAAGACTATGGCCATAACTGCCGCAGTTAGATTAAAACTTCATTCCATTTTATTCTCACGGTAGATATAAAAGAGGGTATTCTAAATCAATAAAAACCCCAAAAGACGTCAAAGATGTCTTCGGCAGGGGGAGACATTGGGGAAAAAATACATGAGTTAACTAGAAACTACAGTGAAATGTAAAGTTGGAGGCTGCGTTTCGTACAATATTTAGCTATGTCTTAAAATGATGACACATTAAAAGGGAGCATATTTCCACCTACGAGTAGCTGTATCAGCTAGGTGGACCCTCTTGTAAACAAGTGTAATGCTTTATGGTATCGTCCACAATAAATACTTCAATCAATCAATCAATCTAGCTCCTGTCTCTTTATATCCCCTGTCCTAAAAAGTCCACTTTGTTCTGATCGGCCAACTTACAGCAGCAAGGGGCAATGCGAACCATGTAGATTCAACATACAAATTGGTTCCCTCAATTGGTTTGCTTGAAGTGCCACTTACAGTATGAGTTCTTACAGGCCTAGTTATTTTGTAGTGCAAGCTTTCGTTCATAGACCTTCTTCGGGCATTTTTCGTATTTTTTATAGAAGCTTTCAGTCATAGACCTTCTTCAGGGATGCCCGAAGAAGATCTTTACACTGCTTTGAGTGTACAGAGGCTTCCTTTTATTGTTCATTTGATTTCCTTTTGACTCCAGCACCTCGCCCAAGTCTACTGGCAGATGGGCTGTGATTTCTTTCCCACTATTCTGCGATGAAAACAAAAATGTATAAACAGATTTGTGCCCTTTCTTCATTCATCTTTGAGACATATAACAGTAAGGTATATTTTCTCATTCTTACCTAGAAAGTACAAATACATCTGCAGTTCCGCATGACCCTGAAACTGATCTGGTACTTTGAATTCTACATGCCTCCATGCATGTCGCGGTTGTACCAGACTGACTTCTGGCCTAAATCACCACCATCCACCACATGGAAGTTTCATTTAGAACCACCACAGACAGTCTGAACTTCTATCTGCTAGTGACTCTCACCGCAAGTATGGCCTCCTCACCTTGAGTTTTATCTGCTGGCCGCCCAAGATGAGAGCTCACAGGTGGATAGGAGAAGTGCACACAGTCTGTGTCTTTTTGTGGTGGTTCTAAACCTACCATTTGGTGCAAGGCGCAGTCGGCCTGGCACTGGCACAACTGTGACTTGAATGCATTTCCTGACATGCAAAATTCGGCAAAGCTCGGCTAAAAATGCAGACTGAAGTGAAAACTGTGTATGCTGTGAGGAAATAACAATGATAAAGCATTACTAAATTACTATATATCTCCCTGCTCCCTGTTGATTATAGTTGATGGCGTATTACTTGAAAATAATTCATAAAGACGTGCATGCATCATCTTTCCATCATTTTTTCCCATTACAGTTTTAAACTGTATCTTGGATGACTCATTGAACACATACTTGACAGTGTAGTTGATATACACTGCAGAAAATATACCGCTGAGTATATACGTATTTTGAAATAACATGTTGAATATTGTAAAACCCTTACATTTATTTATTTATTATGTAAAGTTAAAGTTGTCTGTCTGCACTTCTGTCTGTCTGTCTGTCTTTCTGTGGGAATGTGTGTCAGTGTGCTCAGATTATGCGCATACATGGAGATACAGATCGGCAAATCGTCAGTTAGACAACAGTTTCTGTTGTGTGCGACATCAGACCAGAGCACGATCAGTGAGAGAGAGACTGAGAGGAGACTGATATGGGGAGGTAGGGGGAGGGAGAGAGGGATAGAGAGAGCCCATATAATAACTTGGAGTTGGAGAAATAGAGCCTATATCACCTACGCAATACTGAGCGTTACTGGGCACTGGTTTGTGACACCGGCGTGCAACTCAATCAGACAATACCTGTTACGGTGTTTCACTCTCACTGTTGTTGCTACCACGACACCAGAATAATCCCCCAGGGATCGATAAAGGTTTAATTTATATGCTATCTTATAAAATGGAATAGAATATTGTGCCCCATAAGTACAAACAGATGATCACAATTTCACACCATCAAATCTCAAAAGAAGGAGGAGACTCTGCTTTCACCGGAGAAAAAAAAAAGTGTCATCGCAATTCTCCGTTCCCTGTCTAGCAACAGAAAGCATTATAAAATGTATTTTTATTGGTCCGATTACCAATACAAGACAAACATTTCAGAAATATTTAAAGACTGTGCTTCTGTAGTCTTCACAGTCCCGTCTTTTAGCCAGCCTAGCCGAAAACCTGGCTTCGTACTATAGCTGCTTTGTTTGTTGACAAAAGGATCTGATTTCTAAAATATGAATGTGAGTGTACTTACCAGAGACTATGTAGCGTCTCTGTATACCTTTGTTATCCCACTGCAAATTCTATTCTCATTGCAGGCTACGAGAGAGCAAGTCACACTTTTATTGGGAAGGTTTGAGGGAAAGGAAGTTCTAGTTTGAGGGTTCCGGCCTGATGACAGTAAGACAGTTAAATAAACGACCTGGTTCGCGTAAACGCATCTACCTGGGTGATGGCAGACTGCTGTGCGAGTGCTGGAGCTTTGGCATGGGGGGTCAGATCAACATATGGAATGAATTCTGTACTGGCCATATATGGAGCGTGTCTTGAGTGTACAGGGTTTGATGAGGTCAGATCAACATATGCAATGTCAGAACAGGTCAGCTCCATATATGGAGATCTAAGAGTGGCAACTGTGTTATAAATGTTTGTAAATGGAACAAACTGTTTCCATATGCTCTCTGAGTTACAGACCCTCTGGTGGTCCCCTCACATTCAGAGCTGACTACTGAGCTGTTTCTTCTCTCAGGGATGGATTTACCTAATTATACTGTATGAATCTTTGGCCACTTTTAAGGAGTTAAATGTTTGTCTGTGTCTGTATTTTCTGTGTTAATTATCTATCAGCTAATTATCAAATTGTCTAGTGGTCTAAGGGAGAATGCTTATTATTGCAGCACTGGAATTTTACCTGTTTGTCACAGGTTTGGTGATATGTATTATGAGGTTGCACTTTATCCTCATTATCCGAAGTCCATAAAATATTTTTAAAATTACTATCTGAAAACGAAAATGTGCTGCGTGATGAGTCTGATGACGTGTCGAGGCCCACATCAATAAAAGCCAATAAAAATTAAGCTCACCAGTTTGATTCCCATATGTGCGCGTCCGTCAAAACACAGGTGCTACTGATTACAGAAATCCTCCGTTTTTAATCCAATTGAAGATGACATCCAGACAGTGTATTAGGGTCGATTCATACTCCTATTTTAGAGCCGAATAAAAGTCGGTTCGGCGCTGTAGAGCCTACAATTTGACGTCATTTGAGGTTCGGGGGGGCGGGTACCGTCCTAAAGTCGGCTCTTCGGTGCTACTGAAATTTTCTGACGAGCCGAAATCATTTCGGCACTACAGCGCCGAAACAGGAGTATGAATCGGCCCTTACTCGTTTTCAACCGAATCATCACGCTAAAATATGTATATAGGTTGTGTACAGGTTAGAAAAACATCCCCTGGCATTTCTGCCGTCTCCATGTTGTCACTTTGTAAACAAACCACTGTGCATGAGATGGATGTATAGGACCCATAGCCTGGAGGGATGCAACGCTCTGATTGGTTCAGAAACTTCAGAGACAGCGTTTCCAGCATAGACAAGCTGAAACGTCAAAATAAAATGCCCACCATTTCCGTTTCACTACGTCTTTAAAGCACAAATGCTACTGCAGGAAATGCTCGAAAATAAACGTTTGAGCAGTAGGCAACTACATAGGCTCTACTAATGGGCCTTTAAGATACAACATGACAACATAATCCACTGTGCTCCGAAACCTATTATTTCCAGTGATTTGCACCGAACAAAGTGAACTGTGACGAATACATGTGTAGCCAATAGAATCATGTCAGGCACCGAAGGCAACATGGAGGAAAACTGACTTTTTGTGTCTGAATTCCCTGCATTTCTTTGTATGTATGCATTCATATAGAGACCTCGGGCAGAAAACACATTTCCACCCGAGTTGTCAGGTGCAGTCAGTAGCTTGTCATATATGTAGGCAATATGGATAGTGTACAAACATATATTAGGCTTGTTATTTGTTCCCCCTCAATAGCTGTATAAACCTATTAGACATGAACCCCAGTGTCACTATTCTGGGGCGAACAATTATTAGGTAATTAGGTGAAGAGGTATAATTGTCATACAGAATATTTAATTATTACATACTGTAGTAAACGTAGTGATGGAATCCCACTAGAAGATGTGAACACTACCACTATTTTGCTATGTTGTTGGTGAACCTATACCGCAGCTGCAGTCACAGTGCAAACTGCATTGTGTCTTAAAGGGCCATAATACAGTGTGATTGTTTGCTCACAATACTTTCCCATAGGTTCATATTATGGGCACAAAAGGGACACGGACAGACCACAGGTACCACAGTCAGGTACACTGACAAAGCCCAGGACACTATGATTCAGACATGTTGGCCAGATAGGCGGTGCAACGTCGTGGTGCGAGGGATTGGCGCATAGCAGCCTGAAATCTAAATGTGAGGGCCACATAACGGCCTGATCCTCTAGTATTGAAAATGTCCTCCAACAATGATGAAATTAATCAAATTACAGCTTGCACACTCTTTATCCTCAGTTCCCTGTATTGTTTACAATCTAAACACCTTAGAAACAGCTGTGCACTATTCGGCCACAAAAACAAATGCGGATGTGGGTTTGTGATTGGCAGCCACCAGCCAGTACAGTATAGAAATCGGTCAATGCAGTTTTCAATTTCTGCAAACCTCTGCCATTGTGGGTCTGTTTTCAGATTATGAATATTTCATGCAGAGGCATCAGATACCATGCCTAGAACGATATTTCAGGGGATGTTTTTTCCCTGATAGAAACCCTGGGGTTAGAGGATGTCAGAGAGGCGTGAAATCAGCCTGACCCCCCCCCCCTCCCCCATTCCAGGCTAAGGATAGGATTTATGATGCATTGAGTTGATGACATCAGTTGGGATCTTTTTACTCAAGATGGAGAGAAGGAAAAGGAAAGCTTGGTTGTTTTGAGACGTGTTTTAAGACGTGTATCAGGGGGGGAATTATTTCAATCTGCAGATTTGCAAGCTGTGTTTTGACACACTGTGACCAGTTTTCCTCTGGCTGATCAGCGTGGGGCTGGAATGACTAAGCAGGGTGCAGTCTGCTTGGATTATCTCCATCGTAAAACGCAGCCTTTAGCACATTATAGTGTCCCCTCTCTTCTTTACTATTAAACAAAGAAAATCTTGTATTGTATTTCTCTCCTTGATCTGACAGTACAGTTGGCATTAAAATGATTGATAGAAAGCTGTGATAATGTCCACATCCATGTCACCTATGTGTAAACCTAGTTCACTCCTAGTTCAGACCACAGCAACCTTCTGACTGTTTGGTGCTTTGTATTGCCACAAACCTCAATAAAATAGTTGAACATAACTCTGAATTTTCGCTCCACTTTTAGTGGGTTTCCTTCCATTCCTCTCCTTGCACAATGCATGGAAGTGTGTCGCTTTCTCAGAAAACTGAAGCGGAATATGGTAAATTTGGCATAACCAACTGAGAAAAAAGGACAGCTGGTCACGTCCAGAACTATTTACAATACTAGATTAACTAAATATTGTCTAAGGGAGATTCTCTATCGTGTTCGAGACTGGCTCTCCACTACATATTGTTCAATATGTACGGGAACTGACCCCACAGGGCAGTGTTCATGGATATCTCTTTAAGACACATCTTCTATGGTGGCCCTGCGCAGATGCCAATCAGCGGGCTATTTAAGCCCCATCTGTGCAGTGCCACTTCGATTTTTTGATTTCCACGAGAGCAGACGTTTCGTGTATCTCAGCAGTTTTGACACTATTAAACATTATATATAAATATATATATTTAGAACATGAAGCTGCGTGGCACACAGTCCACTTACCTAGGTAAGAAGAGAGCTGGTCGTCTCGACGACTCCTCTCGGGGCGCCGCGTAGCTCCACAAAAAAACAACAACAGCAAAGCTGCAGGTCTAATCCGAACAAGCTGAGTGCCGAGTCCGTCTTGCGGAGGAAGCCTCAGTTTGTCCGTGCGACCGCTCCTGGGTGAAACCTGCTCGTTGGGGGAAACCTGGGAGACGGCGTTCGGTCCGTGCGTCCAACCCTTGGTGAAACCTGCTCGTTGGGGGAAACCTTGGGTCGGCGTTCGGTGTGGAGCTTGTCCGTGCGTCCGCTCCCTGGCGAAACCCGACCACGTTGGGGGAAACCTTGAGACGGCGTTCGGTCCGTGCGTCCGTTCCCTAGTGAAACCCGACCACGTTGGGGGAAACTAGGAGACGGCGTTCGGTGTGGCCAAAGCCAAGTGCGAAGCCGACCACGTTGGCGGAGCCCTGGTTCCCTGGCTGCAGAAGCGGTGAGACCTCCGGGTCTATCATCGCGGCTGTACACCGCGGCGGCGATCGGCGGGGTAGAACCCAGAGGAGCTGACCCAGTCGGCGTACTCTGAGGCCATCTACGGCCGTTGTTCGTTGCACCGCGGCCCGGTCAGACCACACGGCAGAGAGTGTAAACAAACAATTCCAGCGTGTTCCAACTTCCTCATTGACAGGTTGACATGAGCGTCATAGTGTATGGAGGTATGTCCGTCAGGGACGGCTGCCCAGTCTGCACTGTGCCTTATGGGTCACAAGAGGGCGGTGTGGCTCAAAGATCAGGAGACAAAAACTCCTGATGACTCACCGTGTTAGGCGCTGCAATTAAATTGCTTACTCTGTCACAATTGGTTCTGGTTAATATATACTTATATGCTTATAAGTATGATAAAGGCTACAACAACACACTATATGCATGTGGACTTGTAGGCCGACTGGAATGATATATACTAAGGTTTGGAAGCCTCCAGTGTGCTTAATGTCAGATTGTTTTGGGCTAGAGCGCCTCAGAGCGGCTGAGCAGTTTATGTACAACCTCTTCCAGAGGTCCATAACTCTGCTGGTGACACAAAACAAATTGTGGACATGGGATTGGTATGGACTCTGTCCTAACAAAGAGAGAGCACACGGAGAATCCGTGTCAGGGGGATGTCTTAGGGTACCATGTTGCCTTGATTCGTTTATGCAGCATTGTGAGCTGCAAAGGGTAGATTATGACCCCTCACGTTCAAGCAATTACTATGGGCCCACTCCCTGTGGAGCACATTCCGAACAGTTAAAATATGGTGTACAATACAAGATGTATACATATATGTATATATAGGTACACATATAATAAATAATATATAGGTATACATATGAATATATCTATATAGAGACAAGAGGAGATGGAAATAGCAGGGGTTTCTCAGGCTGCATGTGGAGCTCACACGCCCACAGAGGATGGCCATGACCACCCTGCGGGGGCCCTGGTATGAGGACCTCCTGTATGAATGGTCTCTTCCTTCCAGCTGAAGCTGGAGGGGCCATGCCTGTTTTAGAGGCAAAAGACCAGTCGTTTCCACTGACAGACCCATAAAAATGTATTTTTTATGTGAACGGGTATATGCTATTTGTATACAGCTGTGACTCTGTCTCCAAGACAATGTTTTCTCAAGAGAGACAAATAAAGACTACCTTGAACCTTGTCCCAGGTTGGCAGAGCTGGGCGAGCTAAGCTCAGGCTATAGCTCCACCTCTTTCCTGCCCTGCCTGGTATGGACAGGTCTGTAAAGAAGGATTTAGTGAAAGTTTTCGGCGAGACTACTTACGAGTGTCAGCAGCCTATTAATGCACTACAGTGTGCAGTTTAGGGAGCGAGCGTTGACTCGCCCTCTCGGGTTAGCTGTTGTCTCGTTTGTAGGTGAGACTAACACAATTCCTTGGGGTCAGACGGCCATTAGAGCACACTATACAGGGTATGGTTTACTGAATGGATCCCCATTAGCTGATGCCAAAGCGACAGCTAATCTCCCTGGGGTCCATATGAAATAGACATACAAAGAGTACATGAATACATGTATTGTGGGTGTTGCGCCAGCTTACACCCCGGTGATGTAGTTCGGTATTGTGGATCTGGGTTCAGTGACACAAACAGAACGTGCTGGGTCAGTCGAAGGTTTCCCTTTATGTTGGGCAGTCATCATAGCGCACTATACTGTCGTATTTCTGGCGGGGTGTCAGCTCACGCGACAGTGGTGTAGTTCTGTCACAGACAGGACATGCTGTGTCTGTCCGACGTTTGGTAACATAGACATGACATGCTGGGTCTGCCAGGAAGTATGCCTGAATCTCAGCCATTATCACACTATAGGGCGTATTGCTGACGAGGTCAGCTCATGCGTCCGTGGTGTAGTTTCACGGTGGAGCCGGGCTCAGTGACACAGCAGAGCGTGCTGTGGCTGTCGGGCAGAGCACACGATACAGTGTACAGTGTGTCACGGCGAGCCGTTTATGCACCTAGGTGTGACTCTGCGGGGTAGAATCCGGTCACCGGTCTGAAACCACAGAGAAAGCTCTTCTCATCCAGAGAAGTCACGAAGTCATGCCTATCTAGGCGCAGCTAGCCAACAACAACAGCAACAAGACTGAGTGCCGAATCTGCCTCGCGGAGGAAGCCTCAGTCTTGTCCGTGCGTCCGCTCCCTGGTGAAACCTGCTCGGCGGGGGAAACCTTGAGACGGCGTTCGGTCCGTGCGTCCGCTCCCTGGTGAAACCTGCTCGTCGGGGGAAACCTTGAGACGGCGCTCGGTGCGGCCAAAGGGTCCCAAGTGCGAAGCCGACCTCGTTGGTGGAGCCTGGGTTCCCTGGCTGCAGAAGCGCTGTGAGACCCCGAGCGAAACCGACCTCGTCGGTGAACCTCCTGGTTGATCATCGCGGCTGTAAACCGTTGCGGCGGGTAGCGGGGTAGAACCCAGAGGAGCTGACCTAGTCGGCGTACTCTGAGGCCATCTACGGTCGCTGATCGTTGCCGCCGCGGTCCGGCCAGACCACACGGCAGAGAGCGTAAACAAACAATTCCAGGGCCAACCGGCGGGGTATGGCTAGAGGTGCTCAGCACACCGAGCCCACTCCTCAGTCCTGACAGTTCAGGATACCCAGCCCCCACATGCTGTCTCTCGAGACAGTGGCGGTCAATTCAGGTGGACCCCTGAGTAGGTTCCACCATGTCATGGGTTGTAGCTCTCTCGAGGTCGTCCTCAGACGAGCCCTCCATTGTCGTTTCCGGTGATCCTGGATCTCCATCTGGCCAGTTTGTTGGTACTTTGCGCTCCTGCGTCGTTCTTGAGTACATCCACGGATGTTGGCGTGGGACGTCCTCGTGACCGGTGCCCGTTTGTTGGATCCCACAGCACTAGTTTGCTGGCTGGCATCTCTTGGCAGTGAGCCAGCGGGTGCCTCCGCCCCTTAGGGCTGAGGGAGACCACGGTGTACCGGGTGCTCGCACATTAGGTCGGCAGCCCCCCCACGGGAGGTGGTACTGTCTGCCTTGCGGCATGAGCCAATTAAGCGTGGACACTTGGGTGGCTTCTCGCAGGACAGCATTTTTGTTGTTAGCAGTGTCAGCCACAAGAATGTCCCTATCAGTGCATGAAGGAGGCTGCCGCTTCCTACATGGCAATGGTTAGGTGGTGCTGGCACCAATCCCTGCACTCTATACCATACGGCCTGATCAGAGAGTGCTCGGGTAGACCATGGTCGAAGGGTGGACTGTCCCACCGGATCACAGGGGTGATCCAACAGGGACAAGCAGGCAGGAGTGCCAGGGCCGCCTGGAAGGCGGGCACACTCTGCCCATGGGACAACAGCCCCCTGGTTGCTGTAGAATGGTGTATCTCGGACAGAGATCTACACAGCAGTGACATGGGCGACTCTGTCTACATTCACCTTGTCCTACCGATGGAACGTGGTGGCATCCGCTCCCCCTGTGGGAGTCGCTCCTGCGTGCTACTCAGCGGTAGGGTCACCAGCACCTTGACCGGTCAGGTCGGCCGGGCATCTGACGGGCTGGCTTGAGCAGCCCTTCACCCCGGTGGTCACTGGCCTAGCATCATGCTGGGCCAGCTGAGCCTAGGTGGCGTCTTGCGCCTAGGCCACGAGTATTACTTACTTGGTATGAATACTGAAGTTTTGGAGCGTTTTGGCAAGCGCCTGTGACTCATGGCGCTCACCACTTATAGGCTCGGATGGAATTCAGGTTAAACTGCCTCGGGCTGCCGCAGGGGCAGCTGGTCTGCTTATTTCCTCGCGGTGTGTCTTAGAGAGTTCCCGTACATATTGAACAATATGTAGTGGAGAGCCAGTCTCGAACACGATAGAGAACGGAGGGTTACACTCTCTGTAACCCAGGTTCTCTGAGTGGAGAGACTGGCTCTCCACAAAAGAGCCGCTCCGAAATGCGTGTCAATCAAGAATTAATCGAAGTGGCACTGCACAGATGGGGCTTAAATAGCCCGCTGATTGGCATCTGCGCAGGGCCACCATAGAAGATGTGTCTTAAAGAGATATCCATGAACACTGCCCTGTGGGGTCAGTTCCCGTACATATTGAACAATATGTAGTGGAGAGCCAGTCTCTCCACTCAGAGAACCTGGGTTACAGAGAGTGTAACCCTCCGTTTTGCACCACTCAGTTCACACTATGGGCCTATGTGCATATCTTTTACCTCTTTTTATATTTTTAAACTAAAGTTTGCCACTTCCACGTGCCAGGATTCAATCCTATTGTATTCATAATAGAGATAGATAGAGACAAGATAATATGGTTTCATTAAACCACATTTTTGCTTACATGATTCTAATACTGGGCTTTCCCCCCATATGATGACCATTATGGTCTAAAAGTGTGAAAAAAAACCTTTTCCTTCATTTTACTACGTCTTTAATAATCAATTGACAAGTCTTGTTGTTTTTGTGAAGGCATTTTCTTGACTTTGGTGTAGTAACTTATATGTTTTTGTTCAAATAAGAGTTAAAGCGCTATATTCTGATAGCAATATGTAGGGTGTTTATCACTTTACAATACCTCATGGTTCTGGCAACAGAGGTTATACTGTATGCTACCATTTACAAATGTGTAAAGAAACACGTTTCCAGCCATATCTTTTAAACTAAAATTGGAATCAGCAGGACAGCATTGTAATAACATTTATACCGTAAACCCTTTTTTGTTTTTTATTTGCTGTACTGGTATTGTTTTCATGTGTTTCAAGTGTTTGTTCTTGGTCTAAGTTAGAGGTTTGTCTTCACTCTTTGCATCATCCCTACATCGCTTTTATGACAATGTCAGTACCACTGATATTGTATTCTTCTACTCTACTGTATTGATACAGTAAACTGTCCGTCCGTCTGTCCGTCTGTATGAACAGCTAATCTCCGGCACCGTTGGCTAGATCGCTGCCAAACTGTGCACACCGACTCCCTGAATGGCAGAGCAGAACCTCTGCCCCACATTTTTCACATGGACCTGTTATAGCGCCACCAGGAGGCAGATTTTAGCAAAGCCCATTTTTTAACATGACACGTACAGATTTTGCCCAAATATTCCCTAAGTCTCCACCACCTGCAATTAAAGATTTCAAGTAGAGCATATAGTCTAATATTATGATGATTTCTGTCAAATATGCAAGCGCTCCCTCGTATAGACCTGTGAGTCTTAAGGGCTCCCACACAGATGCTGAGGAAATCTGCTGAAAACAAGGAACCCTCTCCTGTTTTGCATTTCAATTTAACATTTCAGAGAACTGGCAGCATGTTGCCTCTCTTAGCCCTCGCTAGGTTACACCCACGTGGCTTTTGCACCGCCGCCATGACTCACTTTTGACGCCAATATGGCTCAAAGGAGGAAGTTGGCTGAGGAACGGAGGGTTAGCATACAGCCAGATCCCTCAGGTATCGGAGCGTACTACGTTTCCTGTTCCCTCCCCTCACCCTCCTACACCCTACCTCCTAGATATAGGATGTCTTTTTACTCTGTTTTGTTCCCATCTCTGAGCTATCTGGCTGACCTCAAGTCAGCGTTGCTTTGTAGCAGCTCCACCTTCCTCATCTTCATTCCGTCTATAGTATATATTTTTTCTTCCTCTCCAGTGGAGAGCTAGCTACCCTGTAGAGCTTCCTGATTCCAAGGTGTTGGACTTGGACAAGGATACTTACGTGCAGCTAATTGGAACAGAGGTTGAGGGGAAAGTTGGAGATGGGTATAACCAGGCAGGTCGACCCTGGCTACAGACAGAAGCTTCTTTGACCCAAAGCCCCCCCTGCACTGCCTCCCTGTACATCAATTGCCTCCCTCCTCCTGGCAGGAGGGCTGCATGGCTGCTGGCTCCGTCTCTGTCTGTGTGGGCAGGGTTTTACCATGCGTGATAAATGGAAGCGGCAGGGCGTCCAAGCAGTGCTTGAGAAGGGAGAGAGAGAGAGAGATGCTCCCTCTTTAACCTAAATATCTTCCATTCATATGTATTATGGACGGTGGTGGTTTGCTGAGGGGCCACATTCCGCAAGTGTTAACACCTTGAGGGCCCGGGCCTATTTAATCCATTAATAAAATGTGCCCATCGTCAGCAAGCGCCTCTAGGCTGTAGAGTGATGCGATCAGTTTTCATAGCACTAATTTGACGGAGATTATCAATCTCCGTCTCGGGCACATATAACCGGGCACTTGAACTTGATGGTGATATACGTCATGGGCCCCGATGGTGTTAAAAAAACCCTACCACTCCCTACCTACACTGTGTCACTTAAGGGACCAAGTAATATTTGTCTGTCTTATTTTTCTTCTCCTTTTTCTTCTTTCGCCAAAAAAGCGCTATAGCACTTAATTGAATAATGACTAAGGTCATGAACAGTGTGACCGTTGGCAATAAAACTTCGATATCCAAATGCGTCTCCTCATGCCGAACAACTTTCGTTGTTGAAGCTTTTATGAGCCAATGAAAATTGCAGTTTTATGAAATGTCTTCTTCTGCCCCTAATATATACATGCAGAGTCACATGTTTATGAAACTTTATAGTATGGTAGGGTAGATGGTCATGCCAAATAGCACTGAAACCAGTCTTACTCCAATTGGCCAAAGTGGGCGCTATAGCAATCATTTGAAAACTAAAACTTTGAACAGGTTTAACTCATTCCTCGTTTAGCCAAAATCCATCGACCGCTTGTTTACACATGTGCCTTGACTCATGCGGAACACATCTGTAACTTTGACCAGTAAACTCTGCCCTCAGATTTTCCACCATTTTGAGCAGTTTGAAAAACTCTTATGGTTTTACAATTGTTATCCTTTTCAATCCTAACTATCCGCTAGCCTCTCCAACGTCTGACTTTTGAAATGATAGCTACCTCCGCATTGCACCGACGGTCGGCCCGTCGGCCAGTTTGAAAGTGTCACGAGCTTGTCGGCAGGAGACTCCCGACGAGAAGCTCCCGTCGCTTGCCGTCCGCATCTTTGGAGGGGCCCGTGGGCCTACTTGGAATGATGCAAGTTGGAAATGCATGCCCCACCCAGATATTATGTCTGTGTCCCTTTTATTCCCGACGTCAGAATGATGTCATATTTCTGTATGTGTTTCTCTGTGTCCCTTTATTCTTATATATGGAGTTCTGTGTCAGCCATGCCCAAATATGGAGTGTTGGGATGTCAGAACAGGCCAGCTTGTGGAGTTTTGTGTCAGGCATGCCCAAATATGGAGTGTTGTTGAGGTCAGAACAGGCCAGCTCCATATGGATGCTGGGCAGGGGCCCGGGCCAGAGCCTGGGCAGAGGCCTTTTAGAATGAATGAAATGTCAGATTTCTGTATGATGGAGTCTATGGACTTTTAATGTTTGTGTACAGCAGTTAAACAAACCAGGCGCCCCTCACTTTACACAAGTGTGTTTTTTATTCATTTCTACATTCAACAGTCACCAACAGTCTTAATTGTTGCTTTGTTAACATCGCAAGCTGTGTGAAATTTTTACTGTTGACAAGCAACATGCCTGGCATGGCATGCAATAATCAATGTTAAAATGTACAATTCACACTGATATGTTCCAAATGTCGAGAGCGCTAATTAACTCAAGATCTTGTTCAGGAAGTCTCTCTCACTCTCTCTCCCTTCCTCCCTATCTTGCTCTAAATTAAACTTTGAATGCTAGTTAAGATAATGAGCCAAAACGACATCTGACTTTTTTTTTAATGCATTCGTTGTGAGAGCGAATGTGCCTTTCGTGGTTTCTTTTCACAATGCAAAACTATAGTACTTTAATATTCAGTCTGCCACAGTGACTATTTATGATTGATGTGTCCTCTTTCTTTATCAGCTAACAGGTTACAGTAGAGCTACTGTTTGTCCAGTTCCACTCTACTGCTTAACACGCTGCTCTTTAAGCTATACATTTCCAGCCCACTCCCTGTGGCATGGCCAATCTCAATGCAAATCCACTGTTGTGGGGGGGGGAAAGTTCCTATAGGAATACTGTAGTGTAATTATATTCACTGTCATTAGCATATGGAGGCTTGTGAGAGCCTCCAGCAGCACTTTGCCATATGGCCCCGTCTGGGCCTTCCAGCCGATATTTGGCAAGTCTCTTGCAAGAAGGTCAAATATCAAGTTCAAGCTCGCCAGTTTTGCATCTATGCTAATTGCTCTCCTTCTCTCACTCACCCTGTGCTCAGTCTTTTTCCTTACCATTCTTTCCCACCACCCAATACTGTCTCTGTTATTCCATCAATTCTAATTGCTTAATTGCGGGTGCTCTCTCTCTATTATTTTTCTATTTTTTTACTGTATCTATCTATCTATATTTAAGCAGTGCTAGGCGCTTCAATGCGTGTCTTTGTGTGTCCCCCATGACATCATGTGGCAGTTACGGCTATGGACTTTTTATTTAACTTTGGGTGGCAGCGGGGGCAGTGTCTTAAGTGTACAGGGTTTGATGAGTGCCCAGATAGGGGCCTTCATTTTCAGGCCTGTTGAGAACTTTCGCCGGTTGCTGGGCACTAATAACTTTGGGGTGGGCCCGTCTAGAGTTTGAATGAGCAGGTATCAGTCAAAAGGGAGACATCAAATAGGAGATGGAGAGGATCAACTGCAGGTTTTCATAGTAAACTGCGACCTACGGTTGCTATGAAAGTGGGTGCATGCCCCTCAACACCGCCCCTCACTTCACACAAGTGTGATTTTGAGGACCGATAGCCTCTCCAACGTCTATCTTTCAGAAATTACGTCATATGGCAGTCTAATGGACTTTGTTTAAAAACCTCATGTGACGTCATGTGGCAAGCAAGTCTATGAACTATGGCTTTAAGAAAAAACAGCATGCAATACCCCCGTGACGTCATGTGGTAACCACAGTGGCACACAAGTGTGATTTTTGAGGGGCGCTAGCCCCCATATATACAGCTTTATTGAGGGGCGCCAGCCCCTCCTACAGTATATACAGCTTTAATGTTTGTTTTTCAACAATGCTTGTTTAACCCATTCAGGCCTGACGTCGAAATAAAAAAAACTTTCTGAAAGATATACCCATTCAAAGATTTGTGCCGCATTTTTAGGATTTTTCAAAAATAGCAGACCTACAAGTTCTACAAGCTATGAGCTTGTAGATCTACTATTTTTCAATAGCTAACGTATAACAAAATGGGTTAAAGTGTAATGTCACTTATTTTGCTTTCACACTGAAAAACTAAATTATGAACCGAGTATCTCTACAAGTTAGAAAAAAAAAAAAATCTTGATGAAAAACAAAAACAGGTATGTTTAAAGAACATTGGTAGTAAAAGTATATCCATAAAAAAGAGGGATGTCATTAAGGGAGTAAGGGAGGTGGTCAAATGGAGTTGTTTTGGAGTTGTTTTGTAAAAACTGTAAAAACTGTTAAATGCCCGGATGCAAACTGTAACCCAGATGAAAGCATAGAGAACCTGCTAGTGGACTGTCAGAGGTCTAGAGATGTATGGGAGAAAATGCCACAGATCTGTTTTTAACATTAACATTAACGTTATACTTATAATGCAGTATTGTATGGAGTCTTTGATGAAAAACATGTCTGCTATGGAACAAGACTTTTATTGGGCTGTGGTTTGCACTGTGGTCAATAAGATCTGGAACACCAGGAGTGATCAGGAGGGCCATCTCTGGAGAGGTGGTCTTCATACAAATAGTAACTGAACTGAAAAGACAGAGAACCCTGGACTCAAGACAGAAAAACTGATACCAACACTCTGTGTGTGTATTGCAATTCCTTACTACTGTACTGCCAAACTCAATGTAATATGAGTGCCATGAACAATAATATTGTAGGATATATTCCTCAGGTACCCACACTTTTTCTCCATAATAAGGACACACGCTCTTACACCAAATGGTAGGGCTGTAACGATTACAAATATAATTGCGAACGCAGTGAGCACTTACTATGAGACCTAGCAGATCATGTCTGTGTGTCTGTCTGACCGTGTGTCTGTTCCGCTATCCAAATATGGAGTGTGTTGCATCAGCAATCACTCAGCTCCATATATGGGCACAAAAGGGGCCAGGTCCACTCAGCTCCATATATGGGCACAAAAGGGGCCAGGTCCACATATACAGTAACAGCGGGACAGACACACAGACAGACAGACAGACAGACATGATCTGCAGGGTCTCAGCTGCGTTCGCTTCCCGCGTTTGCGCGTCTTACTGGTTTATGATTAATTGTCACACATAATTGGGTGCTTGGACATGTATGAACTCACGCATCACTATGTCCTACACATACAAGACAAAGGAAGTGTCCCTCTCTCACAGAGAGAGAGAGAGAGAGAGAGAGAGAAGGAAGAGGCTACATGCAGAGAGAGAGAGAGAGAGAGAGAGAGAGAAGGATGAGGCTACATGCTTGGCAGGACTTAAGAAAAGGCCTACATTGACAGAGGTGTTGACACAAGCCAGCGTCATATGAACCAACCAGAGAGAGAGCGAGAGCAAGAAAATAAAGAAAGAAAGAAAGAAAGAAAGAAAGAATTATGGCCACGGCGGGCCATGAGGAATTGACCAGTACATAGAGATAAGTTTTGCAGTCAAGCCAGTCATTAAACAATAGCCGTCACAACACACAATCTTCAACACACCCACAACACAGCAGCCGCACACTTAGTAACACTAACTAACTATCTACAAACTGTAGTGTAGATGAACATCAGTCTTCATTTTGAAATGAAGCCCAAAACCTCTAGCTTGAACTTAAAAGGCTAATTGAAGTGGCCAAGATCCACATGATAATACTATTCTCTGTTACAACAACTCAGTTTGTTCAGTGGCAAACACAACACAACACAGACTGCAGCATCCACCCAATCCCAGAGCAGACACAACACAGACTGCAGCATCCACCCAATCCCAGAGCAGACACAACACAGACTGCAGCATCCACCCAATCCCAGAGCAAACACAACACAGACTGCAGCATCCACCCAATCCCAGAGCAGACACAACACAGACTGCAGTGTCCAATCCCAGAGCAGAAACACAACACAACACAGACTGCAGCATCCAATCCCAGAGACACAAACAGTCACTGACTGAACATGTTCCATTAATTGCCACACAATCATTGCGTCCTAAAATCACAGCAACAGCTTGAAGTGTACACACAGCTTAATTTGCTTACAACACAAGCAGCAGCAGCAAAGATGGGGAAAAGGGTTCGTACCTTGAGCTGTCTTCTACTTCAGTTGTAGAAGAAGGGATGGCGGCCAGCAGGGTCAAAGTTTGGAACCCACCAATGGATAGAGAGAGATAGAGCAGTCCTCTTTTAGTTGGTCCTCAGATGAGCCCTCCAGCGGGGTCTCCAGTCCTCTCCATCCTCCATACATCCCGACTGTGGCGACTGTGGCTCAGGAGGTAGAGCAGGTCCTTGGGCAAAATTGCTCCAGATGTGCAGGTTGGTACCTTGCATGGCTTCCGCCGCAATCAGTGTATGAATGTGTGTGTGTGTGTGTGTGTGTGTGTGTGTGTGTGTGTGTGTGTGTGTGTGAATGTAATGCATATGTAAAGCGCCTTGGATAAAGGCGCTATATAAATGGCACCGTTTACCATTTAATCCCAGTGTCAATGGCACCGACCAGCCTCATTCTCCTCCTCCTGGAGGCCATCTTCTCTCACCCACCCTCGGTATCACTCCAGACTCCATACAGATGCATGTTGGTAACGTGTTCATCCTGGTTGATGTTTAGCACTGCACGTAGCATTCTGGTGTAGCACAGTGGGGCCAGGGACGGTAGAGCAGGCTTCAGGGTCCAGCATTCACAGCTATAGGAGAGCGGACATCATGAATGGTAAATGGTGCATTTATATAGCGCCTTTATCCAAGGCGCCTTACATAGATTGTGCATTACATTCACCCATTTACACATACATTCATACACAGATGGCGGCGGAAACCATGCAAGGCACCAACCTGCACATCAGGAGCCATTAGGGGTTCATAAATCATAAATAATAATAACTTGAATTTATATAGCACCTTAAAAAACACACTTTACATCAACAAAAACATGCTATTTTTTTCATGAATATACTATAGTAGAGTATTCTTTTTTACATTGTATGGTTTTATTACTGTAAATTGTTTGACATTGACTTATAATAATAATTATAGTTGAATCTACTTGTTCAGTTATTGTTATTTTAGTATTTAAAAAGAAACATTTGCACATAGCTTGTAGAAATGCCTATTCTCATACTTTAGTGTGACAGTCTTGTATGAAGAACAGTGTTGGGGAAGTTACTTTTAAAAAGTAAGGAATTATAGTTATAGTTACTTATCTAAAAAAGTAATTTGTTACTTTACTTTACATGAAATTATGAAAGTAACTACTTTACTTTACTTTAAAAAATTATAATATAAAAAACGATTTAAAAGAAGGTTTTTTGTTCTGTCGCACAGTAAGAGAAAACACAACTCCCTCCTAACATTATGAAATGTAGTGGAACAATAAAACATGTTCAGGAATTTTGACAGGCATTTTTATTGTAGCCTCAACTTGCCTTCAAAACAATTAAACAAATGGTGCTGTCAGTGCAATATGAAGAAAATAAATAATAATCAAATATAATGAGTACACTCACACACACACACACACACAAAAGGCTGGACATAGGAGGGGCTATAATCCTCAATAAAATAAATTATAATGCAACTTATAGACTATTTGTCCTCACTTTTAACAGTAAGGTCGCACATTTTTGTTTTGCTGGCAGAACTCTTCATATCCTCTCTTTTTCTTGGCCAAATTTTACGAACAGAAAAGGCATAGAGAAATGGGTCTATAACTGAACTGAACAAGGGAAAAATGTAAACCATTTTTGCTGCATCTGTGAATTGTTCCACTTTATATGTCACATCGGGATGCAATGTATGAAGTAACACTCCCACTATACTTTGCATATTCACTGTCCAGGTATTTTGAAAAAGTTTTTCTGCACATTGGCCCTGCTTTCACTGGTATGTTGCTGACCAGTGCTCTGAAAGAAACAGACTCCACGGTTGAGAGGGGAAGCATTTCCTCAACCACATACCTGGCAATGCTGACATGCTGTTGTGGCGATTTATTAAAATCAATCTTTGTTTGTTTTGGAACTTTTGGTGGTGTTGGTCCATCGGATTTAGCCTGGTCTTCTACTTTCGCCACAAGTCTCGTAGCCTCATGGACTGTATTGAGGTGTTTTAGCAGGTTTGCATTGCTTTTTTTGGATGAGGACAATGTTTTATGTCCTACACACAATTTACATTTTACCTCAATGTTTTTGTCGGACTCGTCCTTGGGTCGCAAGTACTCAAAATAATGTTTGAATTTCCAACTCCCAAAGCAACCGAGCTCGCTGTCAGGATCCGCATTTGCCATTTTTGCGTTTTTACTGTATTATGTTGACTTTCTTTCTACCGGCGATTACCCCACTAGCGTGTATCTATGTATGTGTTACAAGGGTTTCTGTGTCTGCGAAGAAATGTGTTACTGTTTACAACAGCCAGTAAGCCCGCCCACCCTGTAGACTGTCTCTGATTGGCTGCCGCTTACCCTGAAATCTGGCCGTACGTTAGCCAATCAATGACCTCTGCTTTTATCACGTTAGGGTGTATCAAGCCATGTGGGCTGAGAGGCTAGTATGACGAAACTGTCAACAACACAGAGAGCGCTCTCTAGTCAATTCAATTCAATTTCAATTCAGTTAGCTTTATTGGCATGAATGTAGTGGCTACAGTATTGCCAAAGCATGAAGTTCAACAAAAGAACCGAACAGAATAAAATAAATACAAAATATAACAGAAAACAAGCAAATAGAACATTAATTTTCACAATACAATATGAAAATACTGTCAAAATGTACAGTATTAAATGTGTCCGTGGTGTGTCGAGATGGTTCGTGTCAAGATAATAGTCATTGTGTATATTTTTCTAAGTGTCCCTCATTTTGTGACATGCAGTCACATACTGTGCAGCCAGATGTGCTGCAGGTCCCTCTCCCAGCAGAATGAGTTGTTTGTCACTGTCATGCAACTCTTTAAACTTTGGGATCAACAACTCAAATTTATTAAAATATGTGGTTCTTATATTATTATATTTATTACAATGAATTAGAAAGTGTGTCTCAGTCTCTACCTCAGCTGAGGTACAATGACCACAGACTCTCTGTTCTGGAGGTAGGTAGGACTTCTTGTGTCGTCCTTTCTCTATGGCCAGACTGTGGTCACTCATTCTGTATTTAGTCATGATCTGTCGCTGTTTTTTATCTTTGACCGTATACAGATACTCAGCCAGTTTATATTCATGTTTTAGGGCCAGATAACAATTAAGTTTGTTTTGAGTTTTGGTTTGATTGTTCCAAATGGGGGATATGATATTTCTGCTTAACAGCAAACAAACACAATATTATTCACTTCACAGGCACAGCACACAAACAATGCTTTATATCCTGACTAGTTCTTTCATTTTACTTTTTGTAAATATATAGTGACATGACATTACACACAAACAAACAATTCACCTCTATTAACCATGAATGCTAAAGCAGCTAATTAACTGTAGGTAGTAGCTAGGTAAGCTAACGCACCTGGTCTCTTGGGGAATGGACTCCCTTTTTTTCCAAGGACGATAATTAAACTTCTCCTCCTGCTGTCACCGTCATGTCTCTGGGCAGTTTCCACTCCCTGACAACACTGACAACTCTCGTCATCTTCCATGAGGTGGAAGTTGGTACGTTTAAACTTGTTTATTTCACTGTTTTACTAACAATAACAAACACGAAGGAGTTTGAGTCAAACAAACACTCGTCAGTTTAGAGCAGGTGTGTGTGTGGGGGGGGGGGGGGGGGCGGGATAACCAAAGCCCTTTAAAGAGCCGCGCGTGAAGCCTGCTTAGGGAGTGTCTGCCAATAACCTGCATCACAGAATAGAGTGAGCGTTCTTATTACGTTTTTAACTCAAATCTATGCTTCTGGGCCGGGGGTCCCTGGAACAACATATTTTCAGATGGGGGTCGGTGGCCAATTACATATCATTTTTGGGGTTCCTTGACATGAAAATGTTTGAGAACCACTGACATAGAAACATAGGGTTTTTCAGAAAACTGTCATGATTTAGAAGACATTTTGTAGAATCGTTCTCACGTCTAAATGGGTTAAGACATTTAGGACTGAGGCTGCCGATTCTACAAGATGTCTTCTAAATCCTGACACTGGTGCTCAAACTATATAGTTCATGTCATGGACCCCCAAAAAATTATATGTAAAAATTATCCGCCAACCCCCATCTCAAAATATGTTGTTCCTGACCTGCAGGGACCCTCTTCACCCCAGAAGCAAAGATTTGAGTTAAAAACGTTCGCTGTGAAAGAATATAAAATTCAAAGATTTGCGGCACATATATTCACAGATTTTTTTTCAAAAATAGCTAAAGTTAAAGTTTAAATAAAGTTAAAATAATTGGTTAAAGTGGTTAAGAGCTATAAAGGTGACACAGATGCGTTCCAGGTCTCAATGGGTTAAGAAAACGCCATAGACAATAACGAGAAATGTAATGTTTGTGTTGAGGACTAAAACAAACATTAGCACCTGTTGCTTAAACAAACATTATGTTGTAATTGATGTTGTAAGATGATAAGAGCGCCGCTCACTTCACACGGGTGTGAATTTTTTAATATATGGCTCGCTAAAGGGCACTGAACAGATTCCTGCAGTACATGAAAGACTGGTTTCTATTTACTGTTCAGTGCTCAGATCAGGTCTATAACTCACCTATTGGATCATTTGAACTTGGGGGTGATTGCAAACGCTTCCTCCTAAGACGTGTCTGGCACCAACCCTGAAGGTCTGCCCTGCCTTCACGGCCAGCACACGCACGCACGCACGCACACACACATGCACATTGACCCCAGTCTAGGCTGACAACGTAATATTACGCTGTAACATGCTGTAAATTAAACAGCCATCTATGTAACAGGATTTAACTACGGAGGGAGTTTGTTTATAACGACCTCCCTTTCCTTTCATGAGCATCATCATCCATCACCATTCTATCATCTCAGAAAATCTTGACATCTGAAAAAAATTCTAAATGTGAATTTAAGCACATGCAAATTTAGCTGATTTTATTTCAGACCTTCTAGTGTTAATTGTGTGCTGTCCATTTCATTGATGTGCTTTCTGTCTTTGCCTATACTGTATGGTTTGGATTACATGCTTACAGAATGCTAAAAGTGTTGCTGCTTGGCAAATATTGTACACAGTGTTATGGCATAAATGCACTTGTTTTCCTTCCCCGGATGGGTTTGGAGGGGAGGGTACCTGGTAATGGTCATCATAACCCAGAGAGATGAGGGGAGCGCAGTAAAAATATGAATAAATAAATCACTGATTGAATATATGGACTATAGTTCAGATAACACAATATATTAGTGTGTACAGTGATCTCAGGAACATCTTGGTAATAGAGGTTTGGGGATGTGTGTGCATAATGATCTCAGGAACATCTTGGTAATAGAGGTTTGGGGATGTGTGTGCATAATGATCTCAGGAACATCTTGGTAATAGAGGTTTGGGGATGTGTGTGCATAATGATCTCAGGAACATCTTGGTAATAGAGGTTTGGGGATGTGTGTGCATAATGATCTCAGGAACATCTTGGTAATAGAGGTTTGGGGATGTGTGTGCATAATGATCTCAGGGAAAGCTAGGAGATAAGAGTTTAGCAGAAGTAGTGGTGCAACAACAGTACATCAAATGAATCAATTAAATCTATAAAGAGAAAATCTTGATTTAATTGAAATAATAGATTTTGGGACAAATAAACTTCAGTAGCAGTAGCCAGCTCTTGGGAATTTCTGGGATTTCATGCCAGTCTTGTTTCTCCAAGCTGAAATCAGTCTAAGCTGCTTTAGTATGTCTCAGTCTGCTATTTTATTTCCTTCCACTGCCCCTCCAACCTTATCTCCTCTTCTCCTGTGTTCAACCAGCCAACCAGCTCCCACACCTACTAACGCCCCCCCCCCCCCCCCCCACCACCACCACAACCACAACCACCACCACCATCTCAGGCAAAAGCTCTTAAGCATACCATCATCATACATTTCCCCCCACCCTCCTCCATCCTCGCTGCCCTCTGTCCGTGCCTACTCAGCGAAAAAATCCCAAATTCCTCATTACTCATGAACATCCGCAGTACACTTAGCTTGATTTGCTCCAATGCCTGCGTGCCTGCCTGGCTGCAAGCAAACAAGAAAGCATTTTCGGGGGGAGGACCTTGAGATAAAAAATATTCTGGCTGTGTTTTGGCGCCATCGGTGTGCCGTTATGATGTGGCATGCATTCTTTGAGTGATGGTGGTGCAGATTGAAGTGGGGTCGGGTTGATGTTGGAGAATTTTGTGTGCCTGGCACTGTTCCTCAAATGCAAATGAAAAAGAAAAACAGGTGCTACGCAATACGGCCCACGTTTGTGTTAGTCCCTGCAGAATTCCACTATCCCAGAGTTTTTCTTTTCTTTTTTCTGTTTTTCCATTTTAGAATGGGCATCAGCCACTGAATTTAGCATCTTCTAGTATTTGTGGAAATGTGCACAAATCCTGAAATTCTTCAGCAAACTATCGGTGTCAGTCGACATTGTGCGATACTGAAGATTCTTAGCGCTATGGAGGGCAGAGGTCTTGTTGGGCATCATGGTCCCTGGAAGAACAGAATAAAACTTCTGCTGTCAAAACATAATATAAAAAAAATCACAAGTTAGACAAATGTGTGAAGATATGTTCCAAAGTCCACGACTAAAGAAAAACTGAATGTGTGTACCGTGTAACCATTTAGAACAAGCTTTTAAGGCATCACTGTGAGAGAAAAAAAATAGTTGTGATTCTCAGTGGGGAATGAGAAGAAAATCTACACAGCAACTGAATGGACCCCTGTGTTTTGGTGTTGATGAATGGATCTGCCCTATGCAATTAAAATAAAATGATCTAGTAAATCTTTTGGCCACAGTAAAGACGTTGTTTGAGAGAACTTCCATTTCTGACTCGGATGCATACTTACGTTTTGTTTAGTTTTAGAATGCCATCATACTGTAGCCCCAAATAGGTCCAAGCAAAGAACCTGCTTCAATTCTACTGCACCTGATTCATTCATTCATCCATCCATCCATCCATCCATCCTTCCTTCCTTTCTTTCTTTCTTTCTTTCCAGAATTTTATCACCAACATTTTGACAGTTTGACTTTGACAGTTAACTCCTCTCTTTTAATGTTAACAGTCCTCTTCTATGTATTAGTCATGCAAAAAGACATATCTGCCTACTTTAAACGGACAACAAATACCTCAAGTCAAGTGGGAGGTGTGGGGTGGAGTGGTGTTAGGCCATGGCAGTGAAAACGGACCTTTTGTGACCTTCTCTGGGGATGTAAAGGTCACTGGTTCGAGGCCCAGGGTGTCCAATTAAAACTTGCCAACCATGTGGTATGCCATTATCATTATGTGGTACTGTATGTCATTAGCATTGTGTTATTATTGCGTTTAAACCTGGACAAAGATTTAATGTGGTGTATTGTATGTGTGAGCCTCTCAACAGTTTTGTGGACCTATGCTATTGAGTCTACACTAGTGTCTGTATATTCATTTGACATTCCGCTTTAATCTCAATCAACAAGGCCTTGATTCAGATGAATGATGTAATATAATTAAAAATATATAATTGACCACAATATGGCATCAGTGCATTAGAGAAGTTTGTTTCTCATTGCAATAAAAATATTGTTGAATAGTATTTTTGAGGGGCGCTATCCCCTCAGTCTGGAACTACAAACTACACCTCCCAAAATCCGAGCAAGGAAGCTGGCATTTCCATTCACGAAAATATATTTAAAAACATCTTTACATTTTTATTTTTTGATATCCATTTCTGCTAAATTGCAAGCTATATATGCTTAGATTAGTTTGATGAATATTTGGATACATTTGTGGAGGCTTCACTTGCGCTTTATCGCCTTCTCATGATCAGAGCTTGAAAATTGCAGGAGGCAACGATCTGACCACGCAATACTAACAAGAACACCTAAATGTTCCTGAGGAGTGTGCGTTGCATTCATACTATTGTGCAGATAGTTCCAGATATTGTATTAAGGCCTTTGAAAGCATAAAAGATGTGTAATAACGAAGAAGGCGAAACCACACCAGAGGACAATCCAAGTATTTTATTTATATACTTAGATTTTATACTTAGATAATGCAAGCAATTCAATTAAAGTTTCAAAATCATACCGGCAAGGAAACATGCTGCCCAAAGTCTAGAACCAAAACAAAGAAACAAAAGAACAAGGGTGTTCTCCTGCAGCCGCCGCTGCAGCCTGTGGAGAAAAGCAGATCTTTAGTGCTGTGAGAGCAGGTTTCTTAAATAGTGTTTGGAGAGACAATGGACAGGTGTCTCCCCTTCCAGTAATCATCTCTGGCTCCGCCCTCCAATCCAGCACTGCAATGGACTTGTTAAAGGCACAGCCACACACACATCACACAGAACCCCATACTAGACCCAGGGGGCCGTCACATTATCTATTCTATACCCATGTTCTTTCAAGGCTTCTCTGTCAAATAATTTAGTGTCAAATGATATTCTTGGACATTAATCTTGGACCAGCTAAGAGCTCTAAAATGCACCTGCTTTCCAAACGATAAATGAATTACGTAATGTTGTGATAACGGCAGTTATACTCCCTCACTATGTTTGAGGTTTGTAAGTACAAATCTCACTGTGAACAAACAAGTTCTGTTATTTATTTTTTTGCCGTTTCCCATCTTCATCTGAAAGTCATCAACTTAATCTTCTTCATCATCTTCTCATATTCATCCTATGTGCTTGGACCCTGTACATTGCTGATTGCGGCTAATATTTTATTGTGGTTTACTTACTTACTGATATTAGTATAGTATTTGCTATTATTATTTCTGTAGCCATTCCATAACATTACCAAACTGCCACTATAAGTACTTTCAATAATGTTTCATATTCTGATGTTCATCCAAGTGGTTTATATTTCAGACATTCTCAGTAGTACTACAATATAATAGTTACTATTACACTTGATACTGTATGACATTTTATCTTCTACTTGACAATATTATAATGAGGGCTTATACCCTAATCTTTATGTACAAAGCTAGGGACGTTTGTGTATGGTTGTATTGATGCTGTAACCAATATCCTCCTTTTATTTAAATTATTGTGTGTTGGACAAAAGATAAAGTTAAGCTGAGTGGTAGACATAACATATCGTCCAATGAACACAGGTGAAACGGCTCTGATGGGATTTGATCCCATCAGGTGTAGTGGCTCCAGAAATAGTGCATCCTCAGAGTAGTTACATAACTGTAATATTTTTAACGTGAAAATGGGGGGGATAGGATGTAGAACAGTAGAGCAAACAGTTAATCCAGTCAAGTCTGTAATCCCACAGACAGATCATCTCCCATCACAGAGACTATGCCTTTTTCCATTACCGTCTAGTGCACTACACCTACCTTAAGGCCATGATCATCTCTACCAAAAGATTGACTGATTTGATTTTATAGATGTATTTATTTATTTTTTCAATCAGTATCATTGCATACAGTAGTACTGTACAGTACCAGGTAATATCCCAGTTAGTTGCAGGGTTGGTTGCTTTGGCAAATCGGCTGAAATTGGGTTGTGTTTGTGTTCATAGCAGTGTTAGCTACATGACTGGGCTGCCAAGCAATTGCGTGCAGTGCGGGCGACTAGATAAGTGGTCTGTCTGTGATAGTGGCCTTCGGGGGAGGGGGGGGGGGGGGTTTATAAAAGGTGTGGTGGGGCTGGAATATTGGCTACGAGCTTTTGAGATGAGATTTCAACCCACCCATCCACTCACTTCCATCTTTACCTCTGCCCCCCACCCGCAGGCACACACACAAATGCATGCAGCCACGCATGCACGCACACAAACACGCATGCACGCACGCACGCACGCACACACACACACACACACACACACACACACACACACACACACACACACACACACACACACACACACACACACACACACCCCTCCCCCTGAACATCCTTGCTGCCCTGCTAAGAGTTGGGTGCAGGTGATGGATTGCTCTACCTTCCAGGTTTGAGCCTGGCAACGCCCTAATATTCCCGCAGAATAAAGTGACAGGCAATATATAACGCATCAGCCAGGGATGACTGCACCACTGAAAGTTCTCTCTCTCTCTCTCTCTCTCTCTCTCTCTCTCTCTCTCTCTCTCTCTCTCCCTCTCTCTCTCTCTCCCTCTTTCGTTTAGGCACTGCATAGTGGCCCTTTGGCTGGCTCTCTAACCTGCTTCCTTATCTCCCATTCGAACAATACATGAGCATCTTGACCATCCCGCAACAGAAAAGACCCAGGCATATTCCTTGCTCCACCCATGAGTTTTCTAGATAGCTTGAAAATCAGTTTGTTTGTTTTGAATTGAGTTCTGTATATCACTGTTTAGGAGCGTTAGACACTAAAATGTGCTGTATATGTTTGTATCTACTACAGTATATTTTGGAAAAATATCACTTGGTGTAGAAATATCAAAAAGGTGTCAATGATCATACCATGAAAAGAGCATAGCGAACAAACTTAATAAGTCTCAAATTTTGCGTTTTGAATTTCAATGATCCTTTTCATGTAGTGCGAGGTGATGAAGTCTCTTTCTGGAATGAAACTCTCATCATGCCCCTGAATCCTCGCTCAGCCGCCTGTCATGCTTTCCTCACTTCTCTTCTAGTGTTGCTATGTCTGCTTACTCTAAGCCACATTGGGCTTGCTTGTTGCTTGTAAATATTGGTGGGGTTTTTTGGGCATGTATCTAAACTGTAGTTGCATGTTTGGGCTTGTTTCCTAATGTATTTGTCCATGGGCCCCGGCGCCCGCATCTGAAACTATTTTGTGCCAGGGACCCCCATGCAAGATTTGTGTTGTTGTTGCTCTCTCCTTACTGTCCTATACCGGCATGTGCACGCGCACGGCATGCACACTTAAGCCTCTCTAATTGATCCAGAATGCTGCAGCTCGCTTGGTCTTCAACATCAGAGTACAAAACTCTGATGCTGGCCTTCAAAGCAACCAAAGGTATGGCACCCCATATCTTGCAAGTCTGATCAGAACCTACAAACCCTCCTGCGCACTCAGATCAGCTAACGCAGGGAAGCTGGAAGAACATTCACTAAAAATGCCAGGACAGGGCGCCCGCTGGCCTAGTGGTCCAGGCACATGCCACATATAGGCTCTGGCCAGCACGTTGTGTGTTCGAGTCCTGTTCATGACGACATTTGCTGCATGTCTCTCTCCTTCTCTCTCTCCCTCTTTCCTGTCCGTCTTCACTGTAACTATCAATAAAGGCACAAAAGCCGATCTTAAAAAAAAACGCCAGGACAACGCTCCACACGTCCCAAACTCTTCTCCTTTCTGGCTCCAAAACTATGGAATGCACTTCCCACTGCAGACTCACTCCCAATCTTCCGCCATAGTCTGAAACCCCACCTCTTATCTTAGCCCGTAGCACTTGCTGTAGCCTCGACGACCTTACAGGCGTATGCAAAGGCTCAACTTATGTAATTTATATAGCATTTTTATGTAGACATACTGTAGCACATAGCACCCTATGGTGTATATGCAGTTTCATTATATAATATATTTCACTGTGACGGATGTTAGGTTCTTAGCTTGCTTATGATTCTTGACTATTTCTATGTATTTGATATTTATTTACCCTGTGTTCTTGCTTACTGTAAGTCGCTCGGCTCTAGAGTGTCTGGTAAATGCCTAAATTGTAAAATTGTAGCAGTAGCCTTTGGGCTTGTTTTCATAGACCACATGGTTGCTTATTTATCTCGCAAATCCTGGCAACACTGTTCTCTTCCTAGTTCTACCTCGCCACCAACATGTAGCCAAGGAAATAATCAAGGTCATTTCTCCCCATCCCGTACGGTCATTTTATTTTCAGATTATTAGAGAGTCCGTCTTGCTGAGATAGTCTCTGAGATGTTTGTTTCTGTTGTGGGGATTTAAACACATTGAAACTGCACATGGGAAGGAAGGGGAGAAACAAAACAAATTGGTTGACCTTAGCTTGTACACGAATTCAGTTCGCTCACAGTCGCGGAAGTGTGTGAAATGTTTGTAATTACCCCAAAAATAAGCATGCGGGAAGGAGACAAGTAAAGTAGTCAAGTAACGTGTCAGTGTGAGATACATACTGTATAGTGTGCACAGGTGTGTGCGGGCATGCGTGTGTGTGACTGATTATTTGTTAGTGTATGTGTGTGCTTCTGGTGTGCATGTTTTGTGAGTGTATGTGTATTGTGAGTCTGACACAGAAGACCAGGCAAAGAGGGGAAGTTTCACAATTGAGACGTGCAGTCTCTTTTATTTTGGTGTTGCACAAACAATAATGCAGGTCAGGGAAACAGTTTGTTAGCGGTCCAACACCGGAGGGTGGTGTCCGTGTTTCTCCGGGTCGGTGGTCTGTAGCTGAGAGGAGGGATTAGTCTTTGATACAACAGAAAATGCAGTCCCTCTGGTGAATAACTCTGTCGCCAAGCCCGGGGCCACTTGGCGGGGCGGCGACGACAGGTTGTAATAATAACAATATATTTTTTTCTTTTATACTACCTGCTGAGCGGCGCAGCTGGCGCTGATTGCTGACGGCCGCGGCATCATTTCTGTCTGGCCAAGTATGAAGTTCGGCACGTACAATTGGCCTATCACTTGCCTGAGGGCAAGTGATAGTGATGTGTGTGTGGCGGCGAACAGCGTTGCTGGTCACCATGGCAATGCACTCACAATGTCGGGTGCTTCCGGGCCGGTGTTCTACTGTGAATTTATAGTTCTGTAGTTTGACGAACCACCTTGTGACCAATCATTTCGATCTTTATTCGTGGACATCCACTTGAGGGGGGCATGGTCCGTCTCCGTGACCAGTGTGAACCTTCTTCCCCATAAATTGAGGTGGTGAATGGCCCACTTCACCGCGAGGCACTCTTTTTCGACTGTGGAATAGTTTTTCTCGTGTTTGAACAGTGTTTGCGGCTAATATAGGTTACCAGCTGCTCGTCCCCGTCTATTGGCTGCACTAAGACCGCTCTGATGCCCGTGTTCGAGGCGTCCGTGTGGAGGACGAATGGCTTATTAAAGTCGGGTGCCACCAGGACCGGCCCTTGGCATAGCGAGGTTTTCAATCTCTGAAATCTCTGTGTCGTCTCTGTGTCGTCCGTCCAGCGGACGTTGTGGGGAAGGCTCTTCCTAGTCAGCTCGTGGAGCGGCGTCGCGAGTGTGGCGAAGTTTTCCACAAACTTCCACAAAACTGGTATTACGAGACGAGCCCTAAGAACGACTTCACCTGTTTCTTTGTGGCGGGGCCAGCCTAGTTTTGTATCTTGTCTACTTTCTTTTCTTGGGGCCGGATGCAGCCCCAGCCAATCATGTACCCTAGATAGTCGGTCTCCGTCCACGCAATCTGACACTTTTTTGGGTTCGCGGCTCTCCGGAGCGCATCCAACGAGCATCAATCGAGACATGATTAGAGTTCCCTGGTCGGAATGGATCTCGTCCACCACGCCCACCCGGCTGAATAACATCATTAGTTCATGCGCCACGCTTTTTGACGTTCGCCACACGCAATGGAATGGCCTCCGGATAGCGGGTGGCGTAATCAAGAATGACCAGTATATATTTGTGCCCGCGTGCTGATTTGGGCAGCGGCCCCACAATGTCCATGGCGATACGAGAGAAGGGGACTCCGATTATGGGCAGGGGGATGAGCGGGCTATGGGGAACTCCCAGGGGTGCCCGTTAGCTGGCACTCAGGGCAAGAACGACAAAGGTTTTCCACTGCTTTTTTTATCCCCGGCCAATAAAAGCGCGCCGTCATTCTGTCATATGTCTTCTGCACCCCGAGGTGTGCGCCGAGATGGTGCGTGTGCGCCAGATACAGTACGCGCAGTACATAAGCTTTTGGCACTAATAGCTGCTCAACTGTGATTCCTATTTTATCTTTAAAATAACCCTTGCTTTACAATGAAATGTGGGAAAGGCATTTCACTCACCCCGGGGTTTAGTCGATGGCCACAACACTGTGGCGTAGGGTTGCACTTGCCAGTTTGGGATCCTCCCACTGCGCTGTAGCAAACTATCCTTGCAGTCTGGCTGGCGGCGCGTCGACCCGCGGGAAGTGGTGGAAGGGGTCTGCGTCCGACGGGGGTGTCTGGTGAATAACTCTGTCGCTGAGCCCGGGGCCACTCGGCGGGGCGGCGACGACAGGTTGTAATAATAACAATACTAACGTCCTCTTCTCTTTTTTTATACTACCTGCTGAGCGCCATCATTTCTGTCTGGCCAAGTATGAAGTTCGGCACGTACACTTTCCCGAGGGCGTGTCTCGCGCTCTTGCGTGTGTGTCGGCGAACAGTGTTTCTGGTCACCATGGCAATGCACTCACAATGTCAGGTGCTTCTTACTGAGATCCCACAGCATGTACGTGTTTGCATGTCTGTTTCAAGAGAATGTATTTCTGTGTGTATGTGTTTGTGTATAGGTGTATCTGTTTGTGCAA